>NC_088243.1:54522057-54789557 GCF_036934945.1 Oncorhynchus masou masou
CAAGGTAAATGACATGCCTAAGCGGGCTAAGCGGCGTACCATGCGATGGATCCGTGAAGATGGCCTGCTGTTTGTGAAGTGGATGGACACCAGAAAGGTGGTGATGTGCTCCACTATCCACAAGTCCTTCAGTGGCAATCACGTCGTCAGGCGTGTGAAGGACGCTACTGGTGCGTGGACCACCAAAAATGTCCCCGTTCCTGCAGCCATCAAGGACTTCAACAAGAGCATGGGAGGTGTAGACCTATCTGACACACTGATAGGGTAGTACAATGTTCTACATAAGACAAAGAAATGGTACAGGACATTGTTTTACCATTTCATTGACATTGCTGTGGTGAATTCCTTCATCCTGCAGAAGTAAATGGCGAAGAGCTGTGGACAGCCCCCCATCTCACAGCTAGCCTTCAGGGAGCTGCTCATCCAGGAGCTTGCTGGCTATTGCAAAAAGTCCACTGCATCACATTCTGCCCCCTCTACCTCTGCCAGCTCTACTCCTGCCTCCAGTGGTGTTCTTTCATATGCCACAGTTCATTACTGCAGGCATGCCTGTGCCTCAGAGCCAAAAGGGCACAGCATGCAGGCGTCATTGTGTTTTGTGTCGATCATCTCCTTTGTCTTGCTTACGTTGAGGGAGAGGTTGTTGCCCTGGCACCACATTGCCATGTCTCTGACCTCCCCCCTATAGGCTGTCTCATTGTTGTCGGTGATCAGTGTTGTGTCGTCAGC
This sequence comes from Oncorhynchus masou masou, assembly GCF_036934945.1. Classification (NCBI taxonomy): domain Eukaryota; kingdom Metazoa; phylum Chordata; class Actinopteri; order Salmoniformes; family Salmonidae; genus Oncorhynchus; species Oncorhynchus masou. The sequence goes on from NC_088243.1 coordinate 54,522,787, forward strand.
AAACTTAATGATGGTGTTGGAGTCGTGCTTGGCCACGCAGTCTTGGGTGAACAGGGAGTACATGAAGGGACTAAGCACACATCCCTGAGGGGCCCCAGTGTTGAGGATCAGCGTGGCAGAAGTGTTGTTGCCTACCCTTACCACCCGGGGGTGTCCCATCAGAAAGTCCAGGATCCAGTTGCAGAGGGAGGTGTTTAGTCCCAGGGTCCTTAGCTTAGTGATGAGCTTTGAGGGCACTATGGTGTTGAACGCTGAGCTGTGAATAGCATTCTCACATAGGTGTTCCTTTTGTCCATATGGGAAAGGGCAGTGTGGAGTGCGATTGAGATGCGTCATCTGTTGATGTTTCCGAGATGATGGTGATGATGTTAGCCACCAAGCTAATATTAGCCACAACAAATTATAATTGCAACATATCATACGTATTGCAAATGTTTACATATCATACATATTGTAAATTCCTAGCATATTGTACAAATTGCAATTCTTAAACATACCATCGAAATTGTAGTTCGTAACATATCATATGAATTGCATTTGGTAACATCTCATAAGAAATGGATGATGGGCATCCACAAATGAATACATACCATACCAAACATAACATACTAATTTGAGCATCACATATTTTTGTTTACTATGTTACGTTTACCCTTGAGGCCAGGCTGGAGACCAGGTTGGAGACCTCCTGAGACCTTCTGTGAGACTCAATCCTAACTGCAGGTGTTGATGACTGGCCCACAGGTGACAGGATAGAACTAGTCACACGTGTGTGTTTGTGTGTGTGTGTGTATCCTGGGATAGGATGCCAGGGCGAGGCAGTCACCAGTGCTAACCAGAGCGGGACCGTGCACGGAGAGGAGATCTTACTTTGTTGATATTACACAGATAGAGAGGACGTTTGGGCGTGTGTGTGTGCGTGGGTTTTACGCTAATAGCTCAGTGTGGATTAGTGTTTCTGGATCTGATGTAGCCAATTACCAAATTTCCCCCTCAGCACAACATGTTTAGTACAGTAAAGGCAACATTGATTCTGCCTGCCTTTGAAAGGGGAGTTGTTCCACTAAAAGAAAGATGTAGAAAACGTTTAAAAGATTCATGGAAAGTGGAGAGAGTTCCCATGGAGTGTGTTGGAAATCTCCAAATAATGAAACAGACAAAACAAAGTAGAGTTATGCAAGGCACACACACGAACAAAATAATTCACGCATGCACACGAATGTACGCACACATGCGCACATGTGCACATGCACACACACACACACACACAGTACAGTATTTATCATTCCCCCTCCCTGCCGAGTTCACTGGCAAGTGAGAGGTTGTGCCCTCCTGTGTGACTCAAACATAACTACAGCTGTTGATGATTGGACCACAGGGGACAGGATAGAACTAGTTGTGTGTGTGTGTGCGACAGCCCCCATTACCCCTGAACTCTGGCTGCAGGTGACAACTAACACTGTGACATGCAACATGCACACAACACTAGCCAAAAGCTGTTTCTCTCTTCTTTGCTTTCTACCCTCCCCCTCTCTTTCCACCTCCATTTCCCTCAGTCACTCTTTCTCGTTCTCCCTTTCAACGTTCTCTCTGCCCTCGCTCTCTTTTATTCTGTCAGTCCCTCTTTCTCTCCCTCCTTATCTCTATCTCTTTCTTCCTCTATATCACTTCCATGTGTTTCTCTCTTTTTTTCCCATTCCCTCTCTCTCTCCTCCTCTCCCCCTTCTCCTCTGATAGGTGGAGTGAAAGTGTATTAGTAACTCTGAGGTAAGTATTACCTTCCGTCCCTGTGGGAAGAGACAGGTGTGAGACAGACAGAACAGAGATTAGTCACAGGAGGTCAGCCAGACACACTCTCATATATATACTCACTCCCTTTCTTTCTTTTTCGCTCTCTCCGCGCACACACACACACACACACACACACACACACACACACACACACACACACACACACACACACACACACACACACACACACACACACACACACACACACACACACACACACACACACACACACACACACAGGTGTGAATCATGGTTTATGTAAGGAATTTATCATTGTTAATGTGGGAGTGTGGAAGATTATGCTCTCTGCATCGGCGTCTTCTTCATCCTCATAGACATTTGGCTGCAAGGCCTGGAAAAGGATCAGACAGGGACCAACCCCCGGCCATGTGAGGAGGAACACTGCATTATGGAGGAAGGAAGTTGTGGGAAGCATGGAGGTTGCTATAGTACATCCAGAAGAACTACCAACCCACTCACCCACCGGATGAGCTTTCATGTTGCCCCTTGTCAAGATAACATATCACACCAGTGTAACACTGTGAATATCCTCTCATTCCGTAGGCTTGGCAGAAATGTGTGCTTTGCACAGAAAATGTGGATCGGTATTGTCACGATCCAATAGAAATGTTTGCAACCCACACACACGTACACTCAAAATGATACATGCACTTACACACAAAAACAAGGCAAACATGTCGTCCCCCACGAACGATGCAGCGCCCCTCCCTTGGACCAATTGAGATATCACGTGGGACTAACAAAAATTCAGTTATCGTGTGTGACCACAGATTGTCCATTATATTGACCAAGTGTCTGCTCTAACAATGAAACAAAATGTCTTCAACAATGGAAGGCGGTCGAGATGAGGCAAGATCAGGTGGGACCATTCTAGCCAATGAGAGGGCAAATACGCGTTTGAGTGATTGACCTCCATACAAAAAGTCCTTACTTGATGAGCAAAAAACAACAAAAAACGCCACGTGATGGATTAGACAGATTTTGGTCCCAGTTATCCCTCTCGCTTTGCCTCTTCCTGTCTGGTGTGACTCGCACATTTTCTGTTAATTACTAAATCCCCTGCCTTCGGTCAATCAGTGTAATTTTGTAAATGCCGGATCTCTATGGCAAGACACAGCATTCACCCAAGTTTCGTCAGAATCGGGCTGGTGCTGTCTGAGATTTCGCGCATGATTAACGTAAGTAGGTACTAAAGAGACCGATCCACAGCCTTGTGCCCGATTTCATCATGGGGGACAATCAGGCAATTTATTCATTCATACGTGCAATATAGCTATATTCTGCCATGCTAAAACACACACGCACGCACGCACACACACACCCTTACACACCACACGCACTCCATTAAAGTCATTATATCTAATACATGTCATGAAGATGTAGAGGCCCATTAGCAGTTCTCCCAGGCCTTCATGTCTTCTCTGACACAACTGTAGCTTTACATCACTGCAGGGCTCTGGACTCTGGGCTCTGCTCTGCTCTGTACTGCACCATCACCAAGTCAATACTCTAGCAGGGACATCTAATACAGCTGTGAAAGACATTCTCCAAAGGAGATTTCTTCAAGGTAGTGTGGATGTGCCTGTGTGCTCGTCTATACTGTATGTACGTGTGTGTGTGTGTGTGTGTGTGTGTGTGTGTGTCTATACTGTCACCTTGTCTGTGTCACAGCACATGTGGTGTGTCCAGCTGTTGTCATAGCTACCCCGCTGTAAGACACATCCGATATTTGAAAGACTCATATCCTCTGGGGAAATTGCTCTGTGCGAGACACAACAGCTAACACATGATCAACCCACCCTCCCCTCAAACCTAATTTAAACAATCATGGGGGAAACATTGTTGTCTAGGTGATGTCGTTATTGGCCCGTGTGGCAAGAGGAAGGGGAGAGGAAGTTTGTGGGTTCTTTTACCACAGGGGACCAGAATGAAAAAAACCTGAAAAATGTATGCAATCACTACTGTAAGTCGCTCTGGATAAGAATGTCTGCTAAATGACAAAAACTTGCATACAAATGTATTGCAAATGAGAATTTGTTCTCAATTAACTTATCTAGTTTAAAGAACATTTGATCAACTGTAATCTACTCCCACTGTGTCGAACGATAAGAAACAATCTCATTAGGCTACTCTCCTGCTCTGATGGCCAGATGGTTTGACATGTACAGCAGGTAGCCTAGTGGTTGGAGTGTTGGACAAGTAACTGAAAGGTTGCAAAATCGAATCCCCGAGCTGACAAGGTAAAAATCTATCGTCCCGAACAAGGAAGTTAACCCACTGTCCCTATGCCGTCATTGAAAATAAGAATTTGTTCTTAACTGACTTGCCTCGTTAAATAAAGTTAAAAGAAATTCACATACTTTGGAGGAGATTAACCTTTTAATGCAGTTGCCTAAATAAGGGTCACAGAGTGAATCTCAGTAGTCTTTAACAGATCTACTTTGAAACAAAGGTATACACCTCACACACATGGTTATTGGCTTAAAACAAAGATGATACATGTACCATGTGAGATATTGAAATATTATTCCATTTTAGTTTGCATCCAAATATCACAGAAGACTGAAAAGTAAAAACAACTGTTTAACATAGAAACACCAGATTTAAACAAGGTTTTAAAGTTATGTTTATTAATATGAAATTATGAAAAATATGTATAACATTCCACCTATGGGGCCACTAGGTCATTTGACTGCAAGAAAGGGCTACCATGACAGGTATTGACAGTCAACACAGATTCTACACATTTCACCTTCTCAAATGACCCAGTCATTTATTGAATTATTGACTCTTTTTCATCTTGAATGTTCTCTCTCTCTCTCCATCTTTCTCTTCTTGCCCTCTCTCTGTCCCAGCTGTACAATCTAAATTCATACAAGGTGTGAGATGTCTGAGATGATGTGTGAAACTCAGAGGTGATGTGTTGTTCTGAGACCTGTGAAGATAGCGCATGTGAGCATACAGTATGTGGCGATGCAGCTGCTCTCGCTGAGAGAGGAACACAAAGAGCTACAGTGGTCTGCCACCCTCGGGATTCACACAGACAAGAGGATCAGCACTTAGCAAACCAAATGTATAATTAATCCCAGAGACGGTGGAGAGAGAGGATGTGTACTGTGCTCCTCATTACAATAGCTGATTAACCCTTGCCTCATGGTGATGTCACTGAGTGGTGTCCTTCCTTGCCGGCTGAATTAATAAGGACACCTGTATCTTTGTAGTGACTGGATGTATTGATTTTTTACATTTTAAATGTAACCTTTATTTAACTAGGCAAATCAGTTAAGAACAAATTCTTATTTACAATGACAGCCTACCAGGGAACTGTGGCTTCCTTGTTCAGGGGAAGAACAACAGCTTGGGGATTCGATTCAGCAACCTTTCGGTTACTGGCCCAACACTTGAACTACTAGGCTACCTGCCTCCCCACGTTGACACATCATCCAAAGTGTAATGAATAACTTCACCAGGCTCAAAGGACTATTCAATGCCTGCTTTATTGATTTTTTACCCATCTACCAATAGGTGCCCTTCTCTGCAAGGCATTGGAAAACCTCCCTGATCTTTGTGGTTGAATCTGGGTTTGAAATTCGCCGCTCGACTGAGAGACCTTGCAGAAAATTGTATGTGTGGGGGTACAGAGATGAGGTAGTCATTCAAAAATCATGTTAAACACTATTATTGCACACAGAGTGAATCCATGTAACTTTTTATATGACTTGTTAAGCACATTTGTTGAATATTTATTGACTCAAGATATTTCAGCTTTTCATTTTTTTTGTAAACATTTCTAAAAACATAATTCCACTTTGACATCATGGGGTATTGTGTGTAGGCCAATGACACACAATCTCAATTGAATCCATTTGAAATTCAGGATGTAGCAACAAAACGTGGGAAAAGTCAAGTGATCTGAATACTTTCTGAAGGCACTGTATGTGTTTCCTTTGGACACAATAATGAGTCTTTATTGGGCTGAGAGTGAGTCACTATGTATAGGCCTGTAGGGTTAAGAGGGAGAGGGTCGACTATGTACAGTATATAGAGATGTCTGCATATCCATAGCTGAACATTCTGACAGTCTCTTCCCATGTTAGTACTTATGTAACTATAATATAATGTAGAGTATGTGGGTGGGTGGAATCCAGGGGCTTAGATTTCCACTCTGGTGACTTCCTCTTCACTCCCACTCAATCACAATACCACAGCAAATCCTATGATTTGAGATATATGAACATGTCCACCTTATAGTCAGTCAATTCAACTCAAGGGGCTATGAAGGTGCAAGATCAAGATATGCAAGGGTTCAGGGGAAGTAGAAGACTTCCAAAACTGCAGTCGTCGAGGTGTGTTTGTGTGTGCATGTGTGTGCGCATGCGTGTGTTCATGTCCACGTGACTGCGTGTGTGTGTGTAGGTGCATGTCTACACGTGTGCATGTGTGTGTGACAGTGCTGCTGCAGTGAACAGGCTCTGAGGTGTCAGATTGTTCCAGAGCCAGTTATCTGATGATAGCTCACCACTTCCACAGCTAACTGGGAGCTAAATTGCTTTTGCGTTGTTCACTGTCTGCTGCTCTATTTGATTTGAGGCTGTGTAAGAGGAGAACTGTGATGCAGGAAGGGAATGGGCAGGGGCACTAGATCAAAGCATGCTCTCTGCTAGCAGCCAATCTACTATGAGTCAGCAAAATATGAAAATGGCATGAAATGTCACGTGAAATGTCACTCGGGTCAACTCTAAGACAAATACCAAAAACCACTGCTTGTGGTCAGGTCAATTCACCTTTACTTCTCTTTGTACAGTCATGGCCAAAAGTTTTGAGAATGACACAACTATTAATTTTCACAAAGTCTGCTGCCTCAGTTTGTATGATGGCAATTTGCATATACTCCAGAATGTTATGAAGAGTGATCAGATGAATTGCAATTAATTGCAAAGTCCCTCTTTGCCATGCAAATCAACTGAATCGCCAAAAACATTTCCACTGCATTTCAGCCCTGCCACAAAAGGACCAGTTGACATCATGTCATTGATTCTCTCGTTAACACAGGTGTGAGTGTTGACGCGGACAAGGCTGGAGATCACTCTGTCACGCTGATTGAGTTTGAATAATAGACTGGAAGCTTCAAAAGGAGGGTGGTGCTTGGAATCATTGTTCTTCTTCTGTCAACCATAGTTACCTGCAAGGAAACACGTGCCGTCATCATTGCTTTGCACAAAAAGGGCTTCACAGGCAAGAATATTGCTGCCAGTAAGATTGCACCTAAATCAACCATTTATCGGATCATCAAGAACTTCAAGGAGAGCGGTTCAATTCTTGTGAAGAAGGCTTCAGGGCACCCAAGAAAGTCCAGCAAGTGCCAGGACCATCTTCTAAAGTTGATTCAGTTACGGAATTGGGGCAACACCAGTACAGAGCTTGCTCAGGAATGGCAGCAGGCAGGTGTGAGTGCATTTGCACACAGAGTGAGGTGAAGACTTTTGGAGGATGACCTGGTATCAAGAAGGGCAACAAAGAAGCCACTTCTCTCCAGTAAAAACATCAGGGACAGACTGATATTCTGCAAAAGGTAGAGGGATAGGACTGATGATGACTGGGGTAAAGTCATTTTCTCTGATGAATCCCCTTTCCGATTGTTTGGGGCATCTGGAAAAAAAACTTGTTTGGAGAAGACAACGTGAGCGCTACCATCAGTTCTGTGTCATGCCAACAGTAAAGCATTCATGTGTGGGGTTGCTTCTCAGCCAAGGGAGTGGGCTCACTCACAATTTTGCCTAATAACACAGCCATGAATAAAGAATGGTACCAACACATCCTCAAAGAGCAACTTCTCCCAACCATCCAGGAACAATGCCTTTTTCAGCATGATGGAGCACCTTGCCATAAGGCAAAAGTGATAACTAAGTGGCTCGGGGAACAAGACATCGATTTTTTTGGTCCATGGCCAGGAAACTCCCCAGACCTTCATCCCATTGAGAACTTGTGGTCAATCCTCAAGAGGCGGGTGGACAAACAAAACCCCACAAATTCTGACAAGCTCCAAGCATTGATTATGCAAGAATGGGCTGCCATCAGTTAGGATGTGGCCCAGAAGTTAATTGACAGCAGGCCAGGGCCGATTGCAGAGGTCTTGAAAAATATTGACTGCAAATATTGACTCTTTGCATCAATGTAATTGTCAATAAAAGCCTTTGACGCTTATGAAATGCCTGTAATTATACTTCAGTATTCCATAGTAACATCTGACAATAATATCTAAAGACCCTGAGACTTTGTGAAAAGTAATATTTGTGTCATTCTCAAAACTTTTGGCCACGACTGTATTCTAGAAGTTCTAGAAAATATGTAATGTACAGGTAGTTTTTCTAAATATATGTAAGTCTACACAACACGTTATTATACATGTTTATATTAAATACTCTGTAATATCCTGAAACTGGACTTTGTCCTGTCCGCCAGACTTCTCCATGATTTGATTTGATGAATTTTATTATTATAGTTTCCTGTATCAGCATGCCAAGCCCACATGGGCTTGTAATGCACTGTATTTCCTGTAGCAAAATAAGATAATAATGTAAACATATGCACACATATGAGTATACCAAACATTAGGAACACCTTTCTAACATTGAGTTCCCCCCCACCCCCCAATCTTTTGTCTTTCCCATTCACCCTCTGAACGGCACTCATACACAATCCATGTCTCAATTGTCTGAAGGCTTAGAAATCCCTTCTTTAGCCTGTCTCCTCCCCTTCGTCTATAAGGGATCATGGCTTTCACCTGGATTCAACTAGTCAGTCTGTCATGGAAAGAGCAGGTGTTCTTAATATTTGGTATACTCAGTGTATGTAAACATACGTTCATATGGCAGTGAAAAACAATTGAGAAAACAAAACAAAAACATGTTTTGAGCAGTTGGCATTTGGGAGTGGGAGACAAACCATCCAGTACTTCCCAAGACAGGTAACACTAGAATCTCTTCAGCTTATCCACGACCATGCCATCTAGAATGGCCAACAGAGATACTGGAGCGGCCATCTTACTGTAGAGAAGTAGACTCTAAGCATAGAACAGCAGTTCAGAGCTGGATCTGTGCAACGTGCCATTAAACCTTGCATTGACATTAAACGTTCTATTAAATGCCTGGTGCTATATTTTATTGCGCAACAATTTGGCCAGCCCTTTTTTTTATCAAAGTGAAACTGCAGCTCAAGGGAAATGGTCTGTGAAAACAGGAGGGAATACTCCTCTCTTTCATTGCTCTGTTGATACAGAACATTAGGATACACACACACGCACGCACAAACATACTGTAACGGTTTTGATCAGGGCCGTCACAACACACACACAATTCCCAGTAGCAGGATTTGGGAGGGAGGCAGCTATGTTCTTAGTACTGAATTAGAGTGAGAGATTAGTCCTATATACGTTTATATTATACACTATGTCATATTCTAAAACTGGACTCAGGCATTTCTGATGGACAGCTGACACAATCTAACGGTACCCAAGACTCCAAACCCTGGGTAGAGAGGCTCAGTGAAGGTGGCGTGGAAGGTGGGTCAGTGTGTCAGAGGAGACACTGTAGAAGTGCCAGCCAGTCCAGATACACTCCTACTCTGCAGGAGCAAAGACAGGGAAAACAACGTAGGTCTTTCTCTTATTGTGCACTGAAATGAAGCGGATTTCTCAGGCCTGCTGGTTTTCTGCACAGTGAATACTCCAGGATAGGTGATTATCACCAAATTTTGAAAGCCCATCCCATTTGTTTCTGCTGATTCTTTTATAGGTCAGTCCTACGAATACTGATGCAGTCCGCTCTGCCTCCCAGTAACAGCGCCCGGTCAGACCATCTCCACATAGCACATATTTCCTGTTACTGAATCTCTCTGGATGTTTAGGTAGGGCTACTGTCCTGCACGCCACCATTCTGTTGACTTCAGACCAAGAGAGCAACCTGTGGACTGTGTTTGGGTCTAGCGTGAGCTAGAAGTTATATTGTGATGAAATACATCTTGCTGCATTTGCCGTCTGTCTGTCATTTCACAGTGATTAAGGATTACATCTCCTAGGCTCGAGTTAAGCTGTGGTAGGTTGGGAAGGTCTGTTATGAAGGTCATCTCTTAAATTCTCTCTGAGATGGTTCAGGTTCATCTTCCCAAGGACCTCTAGTGGGATTGTCACAGCATCGTCAGCGCCGTAAGTCTGCACCATCTTATCCACTGTGTCCTGCCTGTCAGACTTCTCCAGCTGGTATTTGGGAGTGGGAGAGAAACAATCCAGCACTTCCCAAGACAGGTACCACTGGAATCTCTTCAGCCAACAGACACTGGAGCAGCCGTCTTACTGTAGAGAAGTAAACAGACAACTGCAGTCTAGAGCTGGATCTATGCAACTTGCTATTCAACATTCCAATCACATTCAACATTCCATTCAATGCCAGGTGTTTTGTGCTAACAGCTTTCACAGTCTCCCGTCAGAATTAGACGTTTATCCATGTTTCTCAAACGTCAAATCAAGAAGTTGTTCCAAACGTCACATTTTGAAGTGTTTAAGGTTAAGTTTAGGCATTAACTTTGATTTTTTAAGGTTAAGCCTTAACTCCAAGTGGTTAAGGTTCGGGATAGTGTAGTGGCCGGTTTCTACTTCATCTCCCAACGTCCTCAGACATGGATTGACGTCGAATACTGACTTGTATCACAGGTGACCTGACTGGTTTTGTGTTGCATTGTGTTGCACAACAATTTTACCAGATCCTTTTTTTTCCAAAACTGAACTGCAGTTCAAGGGAAATGGTCTGTGAACACAGGAAAAAAGACTCTTCTCTATCATTGCTCTGTTGCTGATAGAGACGAGTAATACAGTATAGGAGTACATTAGGCTACACACACCCGCATGCACGCACACACATACACACTTACAAACACGCTTGTGCTCCTAACTGAATTCCCAGTAGCCGCTGATCATAGCAGTTGACTATCATCTGTTGTCATTGACAGAAGCAGGATTTAAGAGGGAGGCAGCTGTGTTCTTAGTGCTGTATTAGAGTAAGAGATTAGTTCTAGCATGTTCAGCGCCCTACACAGGATCCCTCATCACTAAAGCTTGGACTGCGTCCCAAATGGCACCCTATTCCCTTCATAATGCACTACTTTTGACCAGGGCTCTGGGAATAGGGGATGAGTAATGCATCCCCAGTTTCTACCACTGCAGCCCAGCCCATTCTCTATCTTGTTAAATGAGAAAGCCATTTCATTAGGCCAACCCCTATTCAATATGGGAAGGGACATTCAGATAGCCCCATAGGACTGATAGCACTGACCCATTCAAACCAATGCATCAGCAAGAACACATAGGCTACACACCGCACACATACACACATGCAAATACACACAAACACATGCATATATACTGGATATACACACATGCACAAAATTGAGCAAGTGCATACAGAGACAAATTTGAGCACACTGAGACTACTCTCATGAGATGCATCACACAGACTCCAACAGAGAAACATCAAACACACACACACACACACACACACACACACACACACACACACACACACACACACACACACACACACACACACACACACACACACACACACACACACACACACACACACACACACACACACACACATACATGAAAACACAAGGCCAGCAGCAAGCATACACCCCAGGCTCGTCCCTGGCAGACTGCAGTGGGTGATATATGGAGCTCACTCTACATGCCTGTTATACTCAGGCCCACCATTATTGACCAGAAAAGCCCTCATGTAATTGTGTTTGTGTGTGTGTGTGTGTGTGTGTGTGTGTGTGTGTGTGTGTGTGTGTGTGTGTGTGTGTGTGTGTGTGTGTGTGTGTGTGTGTGTGTGTGTGCGTGTGTGCGTGTGTGCGTGTGTGTGTGAGTGAGTGTGTGTGTGTGTGTGTGTGCGTGTGATTTATAGCCTGTGTTTTAGGCTGATTGTGGTCCTGTGTGATTAATTCCATGTTCTGCTCTACAAGGTCTCCCCCATCAGAAGGAATTGCAAAGGTCTCCAGTGTGAGAAATGACTCCATCCCTCCACCCAGAGCACTGAGTAGGAATCCCCTTAACTGGGAAAGGGAATCACAAAGCCATGGAATAAATCATACATGAGTACAACAGAGGACAACGAATGACTACTGTTTTACGTATTCATTTTTTTTCAGTATCATTGCCACTAAATAGCATTTGCTTTTGAGTTTTCTCATTCTTTATTTGATGTCTTGGGCACAGTAGATGAAAAGTACATTATACAAAGATAATTGTTTATCGTGTTATCGTGTATTGTTAGAGGGAGGGTTTCTGTCCAGTGGTTGTATTAAGTAGATTGAAATAAATCAATTGTTTTTGCTAATGGAATAAATCCAGTGTGTTTTCTGTTGATGCTCTGTACCTGATGTAGCGTATGATTAGCGTTACTAGCTGAGGCACTTGGGTGTGTGTGTGTGTGTGTGTGTGTGTGGTGGGGGGGGTAAGCCATCACAGTCCATAATGGACTTCCTCTCTAGTCACCTACACATCCCCTGTCTGGGCAATGACTTCACCCATAATGCATCAATAATCTCATTTCTGGGGTCTTGTTGTGGTTCGTCATCAGTCATAATCCGACTAGGGGGTTTATTAGGGAGAAATTACCGGTGTGTGGTCATAGACACACTGCCTAAAGCAGGATGGCATCAGCGTAAATCTCCCATTGTTTATGATGCAGACGCCACAGAAAAATAGTGTCTGTCTTAGTGATACACCTCTTTCCATATACACAACTGGACCAGACATGGCTTCAAAGTGCCATAGGGATGTTTATCTTATCTTAGCTTTAGCCCATGGCTATGGAAATGTCAGTGTGACACTTGATGAATTAGCCTTCGTGCTAAAGCTGACTTGTGTGTGTAAATACCCTTAGCTTATTTTAGCTTAGCTTTAGCCCATGGAAATGTCAGTGTGCCACTTGATGAATTACCCTTCGTGCTAAAGCTGACTTGTGTGTGTAAATACCCTTAGCTTATTTTAGCTTAGCTTTAGCCCATGGCTATGGAAATGTCAGTGTGCCACTTGATGAATTAGCCTTCGTGCTAAAGCTGACGCGAGTGTGTAAAAAGCTACTAGTCATTAAGCAGGCTGTCTCTGGCCATTCACCAGAATGACTAAAAGCTCATTAGATCCTCTGCTCTTGGAACAATCAGTTGCTACAGACTCAGCCAGCCACACAGAATGAACAATGAAAAACCTGCTCAGAATGCCAAACCACAACCCTAACCCTAAGCCTAGCTTCATGTTCACATCTCAGTTCAACCATATCCCTAGCCTCAACAACAACTTCTTCCTTCAACAATGCAGAGAACTGAGCATGTGTCTATGATCATTTGGCAAGTTATTGCTGTAATAAAGACAGCAGATGTGCGATAATCGAAGTGTGAAAGAGGGATGGGGGATTTCTAATCCAGGAGATCCTGTTATAGAACAGGTCAATATCCTCAGGCTTAACCTTTACGTTCCCCACATTCTGATTATGTGGCGAGTCTATACAGGACACACATACGCGGACACACATACACACACTTTCATGCACACTATACACACGGGAGCCGACACACACAGGAACACACATAGTCATTCATCAGCTACTAGAATAACAATAAAAAGTCAGATGGGAAATGAAGTAGAGTCTCATATGTTACAGTGGTCCCACAGAGCATGTTGTAATTATTAGAACATGGAGAAATGCACATGGGGTCTGCTGACTCTTATCTCTCCTTACTATATTGATTGATATGGCCTTCCCGCCTATTCTATTGTAACCCATTATTCCCTTCCCTCCCCATCCCTCTGTCACACACAGAATACAGTACATCCAAATTCACAACTTAACATGCACTAATTCAGCATTTAATCAGTACGGCTAACATATACAGTACAGCCAAAGCCATTTTCTGACATTCTTTTCCGAATCGGAAGCGAGTCAAACCTGTTTTTTAGGGCACAAACATACTTTACCCAAGGCTTCAGTCTGAATCTGTGTCTGTTTGTCACATTGTGTTCCTTTGAATAAGGTAAACTGAAAATGCCCTTCGTTCAATAGGCCCTCAACTATGTAGGCTGTTGCCATAGCAACTCTTTCTCACAGAGCAGGGGCAAGGTGTGGTTGTGTGCTTGACATTTTGTCTTTATGTACTTTGCATTATTTGCATTCTATTATTTCTATTTGAAGAAAGAGGTGGGTGAGGGCTCATCTCTCATCCACATCCATATTCTAAGCTAGACAATGTTCAGGTCCAGACCTGGACCCAGGGCAATAGCTCTATCTGTCTGTCTGGCAGCCCGCCACGAGAGAGCTATCATCCCAGCTGGAGACAACCATAGATGCTCTCATATCAAGAAGCTCTCACAGTCTCACTGCAGAATTAGACATTGATTCCACGTTCTCCAAACGTCAAATTTCATAGTGTTTTTGTTGCTCCTGTTGCTCTGTATCGTCCAATTTCTCAAACATCACATTTCAAAGTTAAGGGTTAAGTTTAGGCACTCATTTCAAATGGTTAAAGCCGTACTCAGTAAGTCTCATTTATGCAGTGGTGTAAAGTACTTAAGATAAAATTCTTTGAAGTACTACTTAAGTAATATTTTTAGGTATCTGTACTTTACATTACTATTTATATTTTTGGCAACTTTTACTTTTGCTTCCCTACATTCCTTAAGAAAATATTTTTACTCAAATTGTATTTGTCACATGCGCTGAATGCCTACTTACAAGCCCTTAACCAACAATGCAGTTGTAAGAAAATACCTAAAAAAGTAAGAGTAATTAAAGAGCAGCAGTAAATAACAATAGCGGGGCTATATACAGGGGGTACCGGTACAGAGTCAATGTGCGGGGGCACCGGTGTCGAGGTAATTGAGGTAATATGTACATGTAGGTAGAGTTATTAAAGTGACTATGCATAGATAATAACAAAGAGTAGCAGCTGCCATACCAGACAGTGATGCAACCCGTCAGTATGCTCTCGATGGTGCAGCTGTAAAACCATTTGAGGATCTGAGGACCCATGAGAAATCTTTTCAGTCTCCTGAGGGGGAATAGGTTTGGTTGTGTCCTCTTCACGACTGTCTTGGTGTGCTTCAACCAAGTTAGTTTGTTGGTGATGTGGATGCCAAGAAACTTGAAGCTCTCAACCTGCTCCACTACAGCCCCGTCGATGAGAATGGGGGCATGCTCGGTCCTCCTTTTCCTGTAGTCCACAATCATCTCCTTTGTCTTGATCCCGTTGAGGGAGAGGCTGTTATCCTTGCACCACATGGTCAGGTCTCTGACCTCCTCCTTATAGGCTGTCTCATCATTGTCGGTGATCAGGCCTACCACTGTTGTGTCCTAAGCAAACTTAATGATGGTGTTTGAGTTGTGCCTGGCTGTGCAGTCATGAGTAAACAGGGAGTACAGGAGAGGACTGAGCACACACCCCTGAGGAGCCCCCGTGTTGAGGATCAGCGTGGCGGATGTGTTGTTAATCTTAACACCTGGGGGCGGCCCGTCAGGAAGTCCAGGATCTAGTTGCAGAGGGAGGTGTTTAGTCACAGGGTCCTTAGCTTAGTGATGAGCTTTGAGAGTAATATGGTGTTGAATGCTCAGCTGTAGTCAATGAATAGCATTCTCACATAGGTGGTCCTTTTGTCTAGGTGTGAAAGGGCAGTGGGGAGTGCAATAGAGATTGCATCAACTGTGGATCTGTTGGGGCGGTATGCAAATTGGAGTGTGTCTAGGGTTTCTGGAATAATGGTGTTGATGTGAGCCATGACCAGCCTTTCAAAGCATTTCATGGCTACAGACGTGAGTGCTACGGTTCGGTAGCCATTTAGGCAGGTTACCTTAGTGTTCTTGGGCACAGGAGCTATGGTGGTCTGCTTGAAACATGTTGGTATTACAGACTCAGACAGGGAGAGGTTGAAAATGTCAGTGAAGACACTTGCCAGTTGTTCAGCGCATGCTCGGGGTACACGTCCTAGTAATCCATCTGGCACTGCACACTTGTGAATGTTGACCTGTTTAAAGATCTTACTCACATCAGCTCACATCAGCTTCGGAGAGTGTGATCACACAGTTGTCTGGAGCAGCTGATATTCTCATGCATATTTCAGTGTTACTTGCCTCGAAGCGGGCATAGAAGTTATTAAGCTCGTCTGGTAGGCTCGTGTCACTGGACAGCTCTCGGCTGTGCTCCCCTTTGTAGTCTGTAGTAGTTTGCAAGCCCTGCCACATCCAACGAGCGTCAGAGCCGGTGTAGTACAATTCGATCATAGTCCTGTATTCACGCTTTGCCTGTTTGATGGTTTGTCAGAGGGCATAGTGGGATTTCTTCTAAACTTCTTCTAAGCCCCACTCCTTGAAGGTGGAAGCTTTACCCTTTAGCTCAGTGCGGATGTTGCCTATAATCCATGGCTTCTGGTTGGGGTATGTACGTACAGTCACTGTGGAGACAACATCATCAAGGCACTTATTGATGAAGCCAGTGACTGATGTGGTATACTCTTCAAAGCCATCGGAAGAATCCTGGAACATGTTCCAGTCTGTGCTAGGAAAAAATTTCCTTGACATCCTAAAGTACTCGTTGCAGGAAAATAGTGAAATTCACACACTTATCAACCGAACATCCCTGGTAATCTCTACTGCCTCTGAGCTGGTAGACTGACTAAACACACACACATATGCTTCATTTGTAAATGATGTCTGAATGTTGGAGTGTGCCCCTGGCTTTACGTACATTTAAAAAACAGGAAAATAGTGCCATCTGGTTTGCTTAAAATATGGAATTGGAAATAATTTATACTTTTACTTTAACTTTTGATACTCAAATACATTTTAGCAATTACATTTACATTTGATATTTAAGTATATTTTAACCCAAATACTTTAGTAGAATTTTACTGGGTGACTTTTACATGTGTCATTTTCTACTAAGCTTCTTTACTTTTACTCAGGTATGACAATTGGGTACTTTTCCCACCACTGCATTTACATAATTTGTGATTATGAAATACCAAATTGTCGGGACGACAAAACAAACCCAGGCAAGATGCCATAATGTGCTCTATCTGAGGGTTCTCAAGCGCTGCTGGGCCAGCCACCCTTCAATCAGTCAGTATCAGACAGCTGGTGTTCAAGTGAAGTCAGCTATGAATGTTATAGCAGTGAAATGTAATTCAACAACATAGGCCACCTACTGGAGTGCAACGGTAGCGCCGTTGTGTGCTTGATCTCTTGCAGTACAAACACTTGCCTGGAAAAGTCGGACAGCAACAACTATAGGGTTGAATACATTTGCTATTAAAGCGTAGCAAATATTAAACTCAACATCCAAGAGGATAATAATTAGCCGGCTAGCAACTCCAGCCAAAGCTTGCATGTGAATGAGCGTTTATTTGGCTGTAGGTTAATCACCCACCGGTAGGCTATCCAGATTTGCAAGCAATGTGTGAGTGGATCTAACTGTTTGCTAGCCAGCTAAATGAGCTAGCCAGCTTACTTCACTTACCAGTAGACAAAGCTGGCTTTAATGATTATTATCCATAGTGTCCAGCATGCTGCAGGCACTGGTCATGCTGAGAAGTCTGAAATATGGTCCAACTAGCAATTGTTGCTCGAGGAAGATATTCTTAATCCCTTGCTGAATGAAAATCGCCCACAACTAAAGTTTTCATTCAGGAGCTAGCAACATCAAAGAAACTTTGTAACGACAGACTCACGAGTGTTTTCGAATTTGCTCTCCTGCACATCGTCAGCTGTCGCACAGACAGGCAGAGCCGATGTTAATTAACCGTATTTACGACATGCATTTGTCAGCTAAATTACACGTTTATTCTGCATCACTCAACTCTCATTGATAAGTCTTGTTTGTATTGAGAGGGATATATAGTACCAGTTAAAAGTTGACACACCTACTCATTCCAAGGTTTTTATTTATATTTACTATTTTCTTTCGTTGTAGAATAATAGCGAAGACATCAAAACTATGAAATAACACATGGAATCATATATTTTGTTGTTGTTGAGATTATTCAAAGTAGCCACCCTTTGCCTTGACAGCCTTGCACACTCTTGGCATTTTCTGGAAAAACTTTTTCCAACCGTCTTGAAGGAGTTCCCACATATGCTGAGCACTTATTGGCTGCTTTTCCTTCACTTTGCGGTCTAAAATCTAAAATATATTTTGATTTGTTTATCACTTTTTTGGTTACAACATGATTCCATATGTTTTATTTCATAGTTTTGATATCTTCACTATTATTATACAATGTAGAAAATAGTAAAAATAAAGGAAAACCCTTGAATGAGAAGGTGTGTCCAAACTTTTGACTGGTACTGTAGGTATGTATTGTTGATGTATTGCTGTAGTCATGGATTGATCAGAGGGACAGATAGAACGTGCATGAGAGAAATGATCAATAGGCCTATGCATCATAATTACTTAGAGAAATCCGACCTGCAAAGCTGCTGTACTTATAATTCGTAAAACCTTCATTTGTATCACTTTGAATTGATCCAAATGGCAAATTCACCTTTCATCTGTACATTTTGAGATATAACTAATATTTTATTTGGGACTAACTGAGTCTGGCTTTCAGGTAAGGGTTAAGGTTTATGATACGGTTAAAAAAATAAAAAAATAACTGGGATATTGCAGAAGTCATTACGTGTTGGATTACATGCAATTTAGACGTCAATCTTGAACGACCTGGCTGCTCATTTAAATAACAAATAAATATCAACACAGTGTGTGTGGGAGAGTGTGTGTGTTTCGGGAAACTATGTATGATTCTTCATGAGCCACGTGGGAGTGTCTATGTCTGTAAGTGTTAGCGTAACTAAGAGAGCGTTTGTGTGTGTGTGTGTGTGTCAACCCTGTTTCTCCATTAGATAGCATTAGATGTCACATCTTCGCTTCTTCCCATGGGTTATGGCCGTTTGAGCTGCATAGAATACCCATAGAGCACTGCGGTGGCGTGCGGCCCAGTTTCTGAGGTGTGACTGATCTGTAAATTCACTTCCTGCTGCGGAGGGAAGCATCTCCTGTACTTAAACTAACCCCAAACACACATCCCTCTCATACAATCCACACACCTCCCACCAAAAGTCTATTGGTTCCACTGAAAGAGCATCCACACTATCTATTACACCAAGAAAATCCATTCTTTGTTCCTACTTTGATTGATTGGTGTCTCTTCCTCATATAATGATGAGCAATGGAAGTCTGACAGAGATTTAATGAGTGACCAGTGCAGGGGAAATAAGAGAGGAAGAGGAAGTAATGGCTGACTTGCTTAAAGTAGGTCACGGCATACAGGGCTTTAGTACATCTAATTTGACTATATAGATAGACGTCTCTCCTTCCCCCTCTCTCTGCTCATTTCTTCTTTCTTCCCATCCTTCCCCTTTTTGTCTGTCGCCCCGTCTCTCTCCCACTCTCACAAGAATACCTCTCTCTCTCCCACTCTCCCACTCTCACGAGAATACCCCTCTCTCTCTCTCTCTCTCTCTCTCTCTCCCACTCTCATGAGAATACCTCTCTCTCTCTCTCGCTCACTCACTCTCTCTCTCTCTCTCTCCCACTCTCACGAGAATACCTCTCTCTCGCTCTCTCTCTCTCTCTCTCTCCCACTCTCACGAGAATACCTCTCTCTCTCTCTCTCTCGCTCACTCTCTCTCTCTCTCCCTCCCTCAGACACCCTCCATCTCTCAGAGTAAATCCCTTTAACAGAGTGGAAATCTTTTCTTCTCCTCCTTTCCTCCTCCAGGCATCCATTTGGTCAACTTAATGGAAAGATGAAAAATGACTTTGGGGCGGGGCGGGGCGGGGCGGGGGAGGAGGGATGAGCAGGGAGCGACGGGAGAATTTTGAGACAGGGGAATTTTGAGACAGGGGAAATCAAATCAGAGTTATTTAGAAATGATGTGGCTCACCACATTTTGGTATTCTCACATATTCTCATGCTGGGATATGTGGGGGATATATCCATCTGAATATGGGTTAATCGGTGGATATAAAAGATATTAGTCTAAATTTAAAATATGACATCATAGTTAAGCCTGCTGCCTTACCCTTTGAGACAGCAAGGATGAAAATAACAGAGCCTTCCCTAAAATGACAGGAACCTTTGGTGTCAGATGTGGTCCAAATGCATGTACAGTCTCTCTCTCTCTCTCTCTCTCTCTCTCTCTCTTTCTCTCTGTCTCTCTCTCTCTCTTTCTCTCTCTATGTGTGTGTCTGTGGATTGTAGTCTAATGGTTAAATAATGAATAATGACAACACTGCTCCTTTAACTGCAGAGAGTCTCTTCTAATCTCTTCCAAGTCTCTTCTATTTGATTTCCTGGATACGGCGTAGCAACGCAGGCCTAAAAAGATCCGGGGGAATAGTCATTATGGGGCTTGGCTCACTCAAATGGGTGTTGCCTCACCCTCTAACAAGGGTGGGAGAGAGAGAATTGCATTCAAGGAAACAAAAATACCTCCACAGATCGGTTAGAACAAGCCTCCCGACAGATGATGCTATCGTTGAAGTCAGGGGTGTATGGGGATTGAGACTGGATGAGTCCGAATGAGGAAAGGTTTATGTCGAGTAATACCCAAAGGGTTTGAAGAGAATTCGCAGTGTGTGCCTTCACACGTTTCTAATGATTACGAGTTAGCCCCTGTAACAACCCAGCGGAAACCAGAGAGCTTAAAGTCTATTAAAGGAAAGTTGTGGTCGTGGCTTATAAAGTATTACAATGTGCTTTAAAGAAAGTGTCGTGAATGTGGCCCTACGGACACCCCCGTTGAATGAATTTCAGTGGGTTGTCTTAGTATTGGTAGGTTATTCTAATGTGCAGAGCTAAATGTGAACGTAGAGTCGAAATCATTGTATAGAACAGATGTGAATTGGAATGCACTTTAAGTGTTCCATTTCTCCTGTCACTACACCACTTTATGGAACAATGCCTCTCAGTAAAAAAATGAGGACACACAAAACTAAAAATAGATTAAAGATGTCTATCAATCTCTGTTCAGTCTCTCCCTTATGACAGAGAAGGGTCACAAAGCTGAGAGATTCTAATACGTTCCTACGACTGATCTTGGAACTGGAACTTTCAACTGATCTTACTCGTATGTTCTTCTTCGTCGTATTCATGTAGAATTGATACTACTTCATGTTTCAATTGTAAGATCTGACAGATTCTCCAATGGAAATTAAATGTCTACATCTTCAAACAGCCCTCTCAGAGAATCAAAGGAAAGTGAAAAAAGAGGGGGAGAGAGAGAGATTTTTTTAAGGGCGATATACAATTGAGCAGAAATACAGTATTAAACAGACATTGTGTGTCTGTGTGTGTGTGTTACAGCCAATCTCCCTGTCTTTGTTTGAGTGAATAGAGCTGGTTCTCAGATCGTCAGAGGAAGATTCCTCTCAGCCACTACAGAGCCAGCTAGCGTGGGAAGAAAGGACACTGTCAAACACTTTTCAAATGGCTTCCTCTACTTGTCCCCTCTACTTTTGAACCACTAATGAGAGTAAGGACAGAATGGGTTTCCAGCATGTTGCTTCCACTTACTGAATCATGCCTGATCAGTTTGAATGAAAAGGGAAGGTGGAAAGGAGACCTTGGATGACTACTGGAACATGCAAATGATAAAAAGGTAGATTGGAAATATCTTTAGATGTGCCTTGCTCCTATCTCTTTATCTTCCCCTATAATCTGCATATACAAATGCAGAAATGCAGAATCCAGACTGGGCAGAGTAGGGTATCTCTGAGTTAGAAATCAACTCTGGATATTTGCTTAGGCCCATGGATATAGTAGCTCTGGGCCTGAAGCTTAAATAAGAAGGTGTGGAATAATATTGAGGAGAGGTTCAGCATCTCATTGCCAAAAAGGCGCATGCGCGCGAGGGAGAGAGAGAGAGAGAGAGAGAGAGAGAGAGAGAGAGAGAGAGAGAGAGAGAGAGAGAGAGAGAGAGAGAGAGAGAGAGAGAGACAGAGAGAGAGAGAGAGAGAGAGAGACAGAGAGAGAGAGAGAGAGAGACAGAGAGAGAGAGAGAGAGAGAGAGAGAGAGAGAGAGAGAGAGAGAGAGAGAGAGACAGAGAGAGAGAGAGAGACAGAGAGAGAGAGAGAGACAGAGAGAGAGACAGAGAGAGAGAGACAGAGAGAGACAGAGAGAGAGTTCATGTGTGTGTGAGTGTTAAATCACCGACACACAGCGAACGCAGCCTCTGGGCATCTTGTGTTCCTCTCACCCGGTCTGCCTCGAGCCAGTCTTCCCTTTACCTTTCTATCCCCCATCTTTTCCCTCGTCTTTTTCTTGTTCTCGCCGTCTTTCAAAGTGAGTCAGAGTCAGTGGGAGGGCGAGGTACAAACTGAACACATCCCACCAAGAATCACAACCAGCATTCAAAGCATACAATGAATGCCACATTACGTAACGTGCCAGTGGAAGAAGATACATCTTATCTGGTAGTATGAAAGTAAAACATTTGAATTTGCATTCAGAGGAGTTGAGATTCTTATGCATTGACACTAAATGCTTTGGCCACTCTGGGAAGAGATCTAGGTTGATTAGTATGCTTCTCAGGTTCTCAAAATCACCACATTGAGGCTGCTTCCCCCTCCAGCTACAGTGCTGCAAACACGTTTGATAAAGTGGGTCTGAGGCATAATAAGGATGGAAGCATTCTGCTATTTCTGGGCTCTGCTTGTGTGAAGAGAGGGGATGGGAGGAGAAGGGAGGCATAAGGTCTTACCATTTCTACCATCGACCTCCTGGGCATAAAGTGTTGCTGTCTACAATGCGTTCACATCTCTGTGTATAACCGCAGTTTACATGGAAGCTGAGCTGAAGCCAGAGGCATCGCAGTGAGAAGCAACATCTACACTGCAGCAGACGTAACTCTACAGTGCAACAATATCCCACTCTACCTTCAAAAGTACTGAACTCATTTACAATATATTGCACACACCAATGCCCTATACACTGTAAACGGGCGTTAAACATTCTGTACTCTGTACTGGAAAGTGTGAAATCATTTAGTGAACCGAGGGCTGTTTGACTTGTGTCATGGCCGTACAAACTATAGGTTAATCACACTGTAGGTGACCATTATTCTCAGCATATGTTTTTCTGGCTGACAGTGGCATTACCAAACAACAAACAATACAAAAAGTTCAAATACTCTCCGGCTTGCACACTGACTCAGACACAGATGGTGGGATTGACGCACCACGCTCCTCTCTAGTGTGTGT
Source organism: Oncorhynchus masou masou (assembly GCF_036934945.1). Taxonomy (NCBI): domain Eukaryota; kingdom Metazoa; phylum Chordata; class Actinopteri; order Salmoniformes; family Salmonidae; genus Oncorhynchus; species Oncorhynchus masou. The sequence goes on from NC_088243.1 coordinate 54,545,903, forward strand.
GTGTGTGTGGGCAGGCCAAGCCCACATTGCCGCCATTGGAAGAGGTACAGAGGCTAATCCCAAACAGCCCACAAAGCGTTGTTGTGATTTCTGTAAAAGGGAAGGGCATACCGTCAGGCGCTATTAGAACCTTGGCAGAGGCAACCCCCCTCCTGCGTATTTCAGGCAGCCTGACGGCCCCACAGAGTAGGACCAACTATCCAGTTAAATGTGGAGCTTTCTGCTGAAAACATAGGTAACTATTTCTTGCCTTTACAACTAAATGGTTACTATATCCATTCGTGATGGCTATGTAACATTTGTGAATGTGTGTACTTTGTATACAGATTGCTAGACAAATGACTCCATGTTGCACCAAGAATAATTTGTTTTCCTATGTGTACTCCACAAGTCCATCTGAATGTATAGATGTGGGTGTGCTATGAGTGAAGTAATTGCCTCATTTCTTACAAAATGGCATTAGAGACTTCACCATTGGTCTGCTACTGTTGGGTGCTGTAAACTGGAATGTTAATACACCTAATGTTCAAAGGGCTTGAAACTACTCTTAGCCTATGTTGAGTAACTTTCACACATAGGGTAGGAGTAGAAAATGTGTGTCTATTCAACTTGTTTCTTCAACATTTGTTTCGTAGCTTGAAACTTGCTTTTGATTTATCTTCAAGCATTTTTCTTGATTATTTCAAAAATGTTTGTTTTTCTGGTGTGTGTGTGTGGGGGGGGTGAATGCATTTTCTCTCAAAGGGAGGGGAGCTTTATTTAAAATATACTGTATTTTATGACGCATTGATCTTTTCCGTATTCATCTGACCCACATAATAAAACCACATCTGTTGCTATTGACCAATCAGTGTTCAGTGAAATGTTGAAGTAATCCGTGATGTCGTCATTTCCTTCCATCTCTGTGTTTTGCTCTTACAAAGGAGAATGGAGCGTTCCTTTCTAGCTTGCTCGCAGAAAGGTGTTACCTAAGGACATTTGCATGTCGAAAGCAGAATTACAATGCTACCCCTCGAAAGGACACTCCTGGAGGTGATGCTGCTGGGACCATGAACTGCTGGTCTGAAGATGCCGACAGTGTCGAGAGTGCTGGCTGTCCAGTCCGGTTTTGAACACTCCTGTCTAGTACAGTTTGCATCATAAAAAGGGAGGATTATGTAGGCCGGCCCAACCCCCAGTGTCACTTTTGTTAATGCTCAATGCAAAAGGTTTTATTGTCTTCTCAGGAATGCAACCTTCTCCGTGTTGTTCTCACCACCCCCTTTCTGTCACATCTGTGACGCCGTAGCTGCTGTTGTGATGACATCCCGTAGGTATGATGATGTGATTGGAAGTTCATTTTTACACTATTCTATTGGTTAACAACTTAGATTTTGAATCCAAAAAGTCAGATGTTAGACATGGGTCTCCGAGTCATTTTGTCTTTCTCTTTTGGTCCTGACCTGCTCTAGTGCGATACCGACACTCTCTCTGTCCCTTTCCCTCCACTCCCAAGAGTTTTGGAACATGGCTAGAAACGTCTCTCTCTCTCTCCCTCTCTGATCATGCCTAGATTATGAATGCTTTGTTAATAGAAGTATTGCCCTGTAATGTAAACCTTGTATAATGTGAAGCGTTCATTTCACAAAGAGATGGAATCTGTTTGCTTTTAGTATTCCATTCTTAGACCTTTCTTGTTTTGTTCCTGTAATTCAACAATAGCCCTGATTGCACACTGCTAAATCATCGTTATGGAGTCAGATAAACATTTTAATAGATTTTATTCATATTAATTGCATAGTCTTATTAACGGCCGCATGTGTGGTATTAAATGATAAATATGACCTCTCTCTCTCTCTGTCACGCCCTGACCTTAGAGATCCTTTTTATTCTCTATGTTTGGTTAGGTCAGGGTGTGACTCGGGTGGGAAAGTCTATGTTTTCTATTTCTTTGTTTTTGGCCGTGTGTGTGTGTGTGTGTGTGTGTGTGTGTGTGTGTGTGTGTGTGTGTGTGTGTGTGTGTGTGTGTGTGTGTGTGTGTGTGTGTGTGTGTGTGTGTGTGTGTGTGTGTGGTTCCCAATAAGAGGCAGCTGTCTATCGTGTCTCTGATTGGGGATCACATATAAGTTGTCATTTTCCTTTTGGGTTTCGTGCGATCTTATTTCCTGTTTAGTGTCTGTGCCTGATGGAACTGTTCGCGGTCGGATTTGTTATTTTTGTTTGAGTGTTTCTTGTAATAATATCATGAACACTTTCCACGCTGCGCTCTTCCTTCCACTGAAGACGAGCGTTACACTCTCCCTCTCCCTCTTTGCAGGTTTGTTTTGTGCTGACGTGGCCTTGCTCAACTCCCAGACAGTGGGCCTACACTATCTCTCTTACACACACACACACACGCACTCCACCCCCCTCCCACACTCTCGCTCTTGTTCTCTCCCTCACTCATTTACTCTCTCTTTCACTTTCTTTTCTACTATCCACCCTTTCCTCCTTCTCACATTCTCTAGCATATTTGTCTCTCTGTGAGAGAAGATTTGGGTCTGTGTGTTGGATGTGTGAGATCATCCGAGTTCTCTGTCCCTGTGTCAATACTGACATATAGATTGTGGTCTGGTTCTGTGTACAGTGTAAACACAGAGTAATGTCCTGACCTACTGTCTCTCACTGGGCGATGGGATTAGTCTACTCTGGGGACAATGTATACACAACTGCACAATAGCACATTCAGCAGCACCACTCTCATTGTCCCCAAATCCCCCTTTATCCTCTTCCTGTCCAAGGCCTGAAATACAATGTAAATATATCATACACACAGTTCCATTATCACTCTGTGAGATACGCTAAAGTCTCTACCTTCCATAAAAACCCGCCATTTTTCCTCTTATCTCTCTTTATAATACACACACAAACCACCTTACATCCTCATCGATACACAAATCTTTGTTTATTCCTTTAGAATGCATAGAGCCCAGTGTCTCAATGGATATCTACAGTATAAATAAATATGAGCTCCAGATTTCTCCTTGTCTATAATGTTCTACATACATATAATGACTCAATTATAAGTACAGTAGCTACAAACATGCACACACACTGCAGTCGGCCAGGGACAGGGTTGGGGGAGGACATGACTGCTTGCTGATGGTGTTTTCATTTATGCGTGTGTGTGTGGAGCTGTGGAGATTGGGGGAGATTGACCCCTAACCTGAGCAGTGACCAATCGCATCGTTTATCACAGCACTGTGTTTACTTTCCCAGAGCCAATCAACAATCCCAGGTCTGTCTCGGTCGGCAACCACAGCTCAGACAGTGCAGTTATGGGCAAATAACATTGGCCAGGTTTCAAATATGCTTAACCACACACACTGACAGTATGGGAGCCTGAATTCAAAATACAGATCCAAAATACAGTTTCCTTCCTTCCATTTTCCATTTTCCTTCTTTGTTTATTGTTATTTCGTTCTTCTGTTTCATTCTTTTTTCCTTCCCTCCTTTTATCCACCCAGCGTGATAGATCAGTGATAGCCCAAAGTAACTAGAGTTGATAGTGTATTTGTGCTCTGGCTCTTACTGTTGAGTGCTGCTGAGTGTGCTGTGAAGTAGAGGGGAGTCTGTATGTCAGCTCCACTTCTCCTTCCCTTCAGATGGCAGAGCAGTGCAGATCAGAGCAAAACAGAGCAGAACAGAGAAGAACACAGAAGAACAGTGCAAAGCAGAGCAGACTAGAACAGAGCCGACTAGAACAAAGCAGACTAGAACAGACTAAACAGAGCAGACTAGAACAGAACAGAGTAGGCTAGAACAGACTAAACAGAGCAGACAAGAACAGAGCTGACTAAAACAGACCAGACTAGAGCTGAGCAGACTAGAGCTGAGCAGAGCTGACTGGAGCAGATGAGAACAGAGCAAAGTAGACTAGAACAGAGCAGAGCAGACTAGAACAGAGCAGTCTAGAACAGAGCAGAGCAGAGCAGTCTAGAACAGAGCAGAGCAGTCTATAACAGAGCAGATTAGAACAGAAAGGAGCAGATTAGAACATAGCAGAGCAGATTAGAGCAGAGTAGAATAGAACAGAGCAGAAAAGAACAGAGCAGAGTAGAATATAACAGAGCAGAGTAGAATATAACAGAATAGAATAGAACAGAGCAGAGTAGAATAGAACAGAGCAGAGTAGAATAGAACAGAGCAGAGTAGACTAGAACAGAACCACAGAACAGAACAGAGCAGACTAGAACAGAGCAGACTAGAACAGAGCAGACTACATCAGAACAGAGCAGAGCAGCCTGGAGCAGATTAAAACAGAACAGAGTAGACTAGAACAGAGCAGAGCAGTCTAGAGCAGAGCAGGCTAGAACAGAGCAGACTACAACAGAACAGAGCAGACTACATCAGAACAGAGCAGACTACATCAGAACAGAGCAGATTAGAACAGAACAGAGCAGAACAGAGCAGACTAGAATAGAACAGAGCAGACTAGAGCAGATTAGAGCAGAGCAGACTAGAGCAGAGTAGACTAGAGCAGAGTAGACTAGGGCAGACTAGAACAGAGCAGACTAGAATAGAACAGAGCAGACTAGAGCAGATTAGAGCAGAGCAGATTAGAGCAGAGCAGAGTAGACTAGGGCAGAGTAGACTAGAGCAGACTAAAACAGAGCAGAACAGAGCCGACTAGAAAATACAGAGCAGATTGGAACAGAGCAGAGCAGCCTGGAGCAGATTAGAACAGAACAGAGTAGACTAGAACAGAGCAGAGCTGAGCAGACTAGAACAGAGCAGTCTAGAGCAGAGCAGTCTAGAGCATTGCAGACTAGAACAGAGCAGACTACATAAGAACAGACTACATCAGAACAGAGCATACTATATCAGAACAGAGCAGACTACATCAGAGCAGATCAGACTACATCAGAGCAGACTAGAAAAGAACAGAGCCGACTAGAAAAGAACAGAGCCGACTAGAACAGAGCAGAGCCGACTAGAGCAGAGCAGAGTCGACTAGAGTAGAGCAGAACCAACTAGAGCAGAGCAGAACCAACTAGAGCAGAGCAGAGCCGACTAGAGCAGAGCAGAGCAGACTAGAAAAGAGCAGAGCCGACTAGAAAAGAGCAGAGCAGACTAGAAAAGAATAGAGCAGACTAATAAAGAATAGAGCAGATTAGAATAGAGCAGACTAGAATAGAACAGAGCAGACTAGAATAGAACAGAGCAGACTAGAATATAGCAGAGCAGACGAGAATAGAGCAGACTAGAACAAAGCAGAACAGCAGACAGCACCTCAAATTCAAACACAGCCTGTTTCAAAGAGAGAACGGGGAGAGAGCACTTGGCGTTTTACTTCGCTGGCTTGGTCCTTGTGCATCTCCACTTCCCACTTTCTCTATCTAATAATAATGAATAATAATTTGATGGGTGTTTATACAGTTGAAGTTGGAAGTTTACATACACCTTAGCCAAATACATTTAAACTCAGTTGTTCACAATTCACGATTCAACAACTGAGACATAAACTGAACAGGTTCCACAGACATGTGACTAACAGAATTGGAATAATGTGTCCCTGAACAAAGGGGGGGGGGGGTCAAAATCAAAAGTAACAGTCAGTATCTGGTGTGGCCACCAGCTGCATTAAGTACTGCAGTGCATCTCCTCCTCATGGACTGCACCAGATTTGGCAGTTTTTGCTGTGAGATGTTACCCCACTCTTCCACCAAGGCACCTGCAAGTTCCCAGACATTTCTGGGGGGAATGACCCTAGCCCCCACCCTCTGATCCAACAGGTAACAGATGTGCTCAATGGGATTGATATCCGGGCTCTTCGCTGGCCATGGCAGAACACTGACATTCCTGTCTTGCCGGAAATCACGCACAGAACGAGCAGTATAGCTGGTGGCATTGTCATGCTGGAGGGTCATGTCAGGATGAGCCTGCAGGAAGGGTACCACATGAGGGAGGAGGATGTCTTCCCTGTAACGCACAGTGTTGAGATTGCAGGCAATGACAACAAGCTCAGTCCGATGATGCTGTGACACACTGCACCAGACCATGACGAACCCTCAACCTCCATATTGATCCCGCTCCAGAGTACAGGCCTCGGTCTAATGCTCATTCCTTCGATGATAAACGCGAATCCGACCATCACCACTGGTGAGACAAAACCACAACTCGTCAGTGAAGAGCACTTTTTGCCAGTCCTGTCTGGTCCAGAGATGGTGGGTTTGTGCCAATAGGCAACGTTTCTGCCAGTGATGTCTGGTGAGGCCTTGCCTTACAACAGGCCTACAAGCCCTCAGTCCAGCCTCTCTCAGCCTATTGTGGACAGTCTGAGCACTGATGGAGGGATTGTGCGTTCCTGGCGTAACTCGGGCAGTTGTGGTTGACGTTCGGTACCTGTCCTGCAGGTGTGATGTTCGGTAGTACGGATCCTGTGCAGGTGTTACACATGGTCTGCCACTGCAAGGACGATCAGCTGTCCGTCCTGTCCTAGCACTGTCTTAGGCATCTTACAGTACGGATATTGCAATTTATTGCCCTGGCCACATCTGCAGTCCTAATGCCTCCTTGCAACATGCCTAAGGCACGTTCGCTCAGATGAGCAGGGACCCTGGGCATCTTTCTTTTGGTTTCATTCAGAGTCAGTAGAAATGCCTCTTTAGTGTTCTAAGTTTTCATAACTGTGACCTAAATTGCCCACCGTCTGTAAGCAGTTAGTATCTTAATGACCGTTCCACATGTGCATGTTCATTAATTGTTTATGGTTCATGAACAAGTTTGGGAAACAATGTTTAAACCCTTTACAATGAAGATCTGTGAAGTTATTTGGATTCTTTCTAATTATCTTAGAAAGACAGGTTCCTGAAAAAGGGAAGTTTCTTTTTATGCTGAGTTTATATATAATGGTTTCAACGGTGTTGTTATTCTCTCACATTTGTTTAAGAAATCTGTATTAAGAATATTGGTAGCAGTAATAGTTTATCATAAATTATTTATTGTGTCTGGATTTCCTCAATCAGAAATGCCCTAAACTAAACTGTCTTTCTGTTCTCTCCTCTCTCTATGGCGAAAGTGACCACAGATGGTGTCTAGATGCATGGAAGGGATAATTTGACCAAGAACAGTGTGAACCTCATCCCCACTAATCAGCTGAAGTAATGGTGTTCAGTATGGTCCTTCACCACTTCTACCGTGAGACCGGAGTCCGAGCCAGCATGTACACAGCATCCAGTCGAAGCTATCAACTGCCTTTTACTCTCAGGAGTGAGACACGGGTCCACTTGGAGTGAGCATGGAGAAAGATCCCATTCAAACTTGCTGGTGTACTTGTAGGAAAATGGACAAGACATAATGGACTGTAAAGGACAGTGGCGGCTCAGGTGAGAGACATTATCAAGGGCCATCCACTTTGAACATGTGCCATTGGAAGGACAGTTATTTTGGATTTTTAGGAATTATCTTTGAAAGTCCTGAAAAAGGGACGTATCTTTTTTTGCTGAGTTAGATACTTTTGTACCTGTTAACTCCAGCATCTTCACCAGGTCCTTTGCTGTTGTTCTGGGATTGATTTGCACTTTTCACACCAAAGTACGTTCATCTCTAGGAGACAGAACGTGTCTCCTTCCTGAGTGGTATGGTGGCTGTGTGGTCCCATGGTGTTCATACTTGCATACTATTGTTTGGACAGATGAACGTGGTACCTTCAGGCATTTGGAAATTGCTCCCAAGGATGACACAGGTCTACATTTTTTCCCGAGGTCTTGGCTGATTTCCCATGATGTCAAGCAAAGAGGCACTGAGTTTGAAGTTAGGCCTTGAAATACATCCATAGGTACAACTCCAAATGACTAAAATGTAAATTAGCATAACAGATGTTTCTAAAGCCATGACATAATTTTCTGTAATTTTCCAAGTTGTAAAGGCACAGTAAACTTAGTGTATGTTAACTTCTGACCCACTGGAAGTGTTATACAGTGAATTATATGTGAAATAAACAATTGTTGGAAAATTACTAGAAGTAGATGTCCTAACTGACTTTCCAAAACAATAGTTAACAAGAAATTTGTGGAGTGGTTGAAAAACAAGTTTTAATGACTCCAGCCTAAGTGTATGTAAACTTCTGACTTCAACTGTATGTCCTATTTCACACATGTACAAGTGTGTATTGTACGCATGCATTTCAAATCACAACTCTCCCCGAGGCACCCTCGGAAAGTGGGGCACGGCCAGGGTCTCTCTCTCTCTCTCTCTCTCTCTCTCTCTCTCTCTCTACCTTGTTGTTTCTCATGCTCCTTCTTTCAACCCTTCTCTCTGTCCAGGGTATGTGTTATAATTGGTCTCCCCCGTGTGTCTCCTAGAGTTCTTCTACTGGAACATTCCCTGGTCTCATTGGGAAGTTGTTCTCCCGATTGCTGGACACATCAATAACAGAGGAAGTAGGGGGCAAATTTGGGTAACTGGGGGGGGGCTGTCTTGTTTGGGTAATTGATTAATAAAAAATAGACTGCATAATAAATAAATGTGACTGGTCAATTGTGTGAGTCAGGTGCTAAGCCCTTTTTATACAACCATAGGAGACAGATCTCAATGTTCAAAATACACCAGAAAGCATCATCTAGCCACAGATCAATCATTTCAAAAAAATAACTGTGGACTCCATTTTATCACAAGTATACAGGCAACTGCCAAAATAAAGGAACCCTTTCCTGCGCTGGCAGTCAAATGCCCAAAGCACCCTCTAGTGGCCTCATGGGTGGAACGTTATGAATCTTTTTCATAATTGCATAATTCGTAAACAATATTATTTTAAAAAGCAGAAAATCTGGTGTTTCTCTGTCAATTGTTTTGTTATATTTCCGTCTTCTGTGTTGTATATAAAGTGTAAAATTGGAGTGCAAACTCAAAATGGAACATATTTCAACTCTATATCTGACATGGTACGTCTTCTTTTTTTGCACGCCCATAACCATGTGCGTGAGGTGTATACTTTTTTTCCAAAGTAGATTTGTTTAAGACTACCAATAAAAATGTAGTTTGACCCTGGTTTAGCCAACTGCAGTAAAAGGTTTGAAAAGGGTGTTTGGCCACCACAAGCTGCCAGAACAGCTTCAATGCACCTTGGCATAGATTCTACAAGTGGACCTAAACCATGTCAGGAAAATGCACCCTACACCATAACCTTTTATTTGTTTCCCCCATTTACTCAAGTGTTTCCTTTAATTTGCCATTAATTTGTTGGCATTGGTTGAAAAAGTACCCAACTGTCATACTTGAATAAGAGTAAAGGTATGTTAACAGAAAAGTCACCCAGTAAAATTCTACTTGAGTAAAAGTCTAAATGTATTTGGTTTAAAACAAACTTAAGTATTAAAAGTAAAAAATAATAAATAATTTCAAATTCCTCATATTAAGCAAACCAGATGGCACCATTTTCTAGTTATTTATTTATTTAGGGAAAGCCACAGACACACTCCAACATTCAGACATCATTTACAAACGAAGCATGTGTGTTTAGTGAGTCTGCCAGATCAGAGGCAGTAGGGATGACCAGGGATGTTCGGTTGATAAGTTTGTGAATTGAACTATTTCCCTGTCCTGCTAAGCATTCAAAATGTGACGAGTACTTTTGGGTGTCAAGGAAAATGTATGGAGTAAAAAGTATAATATTTTTTTAAGGAATGTAGTGAAGTAAAAGTAGTCAAAAATATAAATAGTAAAGTGAAGTACAGATACCCCAAAAAATGACTTAAGTGGTACTTTAAAGTATTTTTACTTAAGTACTTTACACCACTGACAGTTGGTAAGGCCGCAATTTGGCCAACATGCACGCCAAACATATAGCTTGTTGAACTGTGGCCGTAGACATATCCATAGAAGGGTTATGAAACATCTTACCCTGACGACTCCCAATTTTTTTGTGAACAGCAGCACTGTTTTTCAAAGGGGCTCATCTTGAGGTAGTCTATTGCCAAGACACGTGCATCAGCCAACACAGTGTGCCTTGCCTATGGCTTCATTTTCATTATTAGGTGAGTCAGTGTGCCACTGGAAATATTATTTAGTAGTCTGCTGTTTCCTATAATACCCAGTACCAGACAAAAGTTTAGTGTTTTCAAGTTTGTTTGTTTTTTTACTATTTTCTACATTGTAGAATAATAGTGAAGACATCAAAACAATGAAATAACACAAATGGAAACCTTTAGTAACCCAAAAAGTGTTAAACAAATCTAAATATATTTTATATTTGAGATTCTTCAAAGTACCCACCCTTTGCCTTGATTACAGCTTTGCACACTCTTGGCATTCTCTCAACCAGCTTCATGAGGCAGTCACTTGGAATGCATTTCAATTAACAGTGTGCCTTGTTAAAAGTTAATTTGTGGAATTTCTTTCTTTCTTAATGCGTTTGAGCCAATCAGTTGTGTTGTGACAAGGTAGGGGTAGTACACAGAATATAGCCCTATTTGGTAAAAGACCAAGTCCATATTATGGCAAGAACAGCTCAAATAAGCAGAGAGAAATGGCCTTCATGGTCAATTTGATGCAAAGAAACCCCTACTAAAGGACACCAATTAGAAGAAGAGACTTGTTTGGGCCAAGAAACACGAGCAATGGACATTGGAAATCTGTCCTTTGGTCTGATGAGTCCAAATGTAGAGGGACAGCATGGCTACCACAGCATTCTGCAGCGATACACAATCCAATCTGGTTTGTGCTTAGTGGGAGTATCATTTGTTTGTCAACAGGACAATGACCCCGGAATACTTCCAGCGCCGACAGAGATGGCCGCCTCACTTTGCGTTCCTAGGAAACTATGCAGTTTTTTTTTTACGTGTTATTTCTTACATTAGTACCGCAGGTCATCTTAGGTTTCATTACATACAGTCGAGAAGAACTACTGAATATAAGAGCAGCGTCAACTCACCATCAGTACGACCAAGAATATGACTTTCGCGAAGCGGATCCTGTGTTCTGCCTTTCACCCAGGACAACGGAATGGATCCCAGCCAACGACCCAAAAAAACGACTTCGTAAAAGAGGGAAACGAGGCGGTCTTCTGGTCAGACTCCGGAGACGGGCACATCGTGCACCACTCCCAAGCATTCTTCTCGCCAATGTCCAGTCTCTTGACAGCAAGGTTGATGAAATCCGAGGAAGGGTAGCATTCCAGAGGGACATCAGAGACTGTAACGTTCTTTGCTTCACGGAAACATGGCTCACCGGAGAGACGCTATCGGAGTCGGTGCAGCCAGCTGGTTTCTCCACGCATCGCGCCGACAGAAACAAACATCTTTCTGGTAAGAAGAGGGGCGGGGGCGTATGCCTCATGGCTAACGAGACGTGGTGTGATCACAAAAACATACAGGAACTCAAATCCTTCTGTTGACCTGATTTAGAATTCCTCACAATCAAATGTCGACCGCATTATCTACCAAAAGAATTCTCTTCGATTATAATCACAGCCATATATATTCCCCCAAGCAGACACATCGATGGCTCTGAACGAACTTTATTTGACTCTTTGCAAACTGGAATCCATACATCCTGAGGCTGCATTCATTGTAGCTGGGGATTTTAACAAGGCTAATCTGAAAACAAGACTCCCTAAATTGTATCAGCATATCAATTGCGCAACCAGGGCTGGCAAAACCTTGGATCATTGCTATTCAAACTACTGCGACGCATATAAGGCCCTGCCCCGCCCTCCTTTCGGAAAAGCTGACCACGACTCCATTTTGTTGATCCCTGCCTACAGACAGAAACTAAAACAAGAAGCTCCCACGCTGAGGTCTGTTCAACGCTGGTCCGACCAATCTGATTCCACACTCCAAGACAGCTTCCATTACGTGGACTGGGATATGTTTCGTATTGCGTCAGACAACAACATTGATGATTACGCTGATTCGGTGTGCGAGTTCATTAGAACGTGCGTTGAAGATGTCGTTCCCATAACAACGATTAAAACATTCCCAAACCAGAAACCGTGGATTGATGGCAGCATTCGCGTGAAACTGAAAGCGCGAACCACTGCTTTTAATCAGGGCAAGGTGACCGGAAACATGACCGAATACAAACAGTGCAGCTATTCCCCCCGCAAGGCAATCAAACAAGCTAAGCGTCAGTATAGAGACAAAGTAGAATCCCAATTCAACGGCTCAGACACAAGAGGTATGTGGCAGGGTCTACAGTCAATCACGGATTACAAAAAGAAAACCAGCCCAGTCACGGACCAGGATGTCTTGCTGCCAGGCAGACTAAATAACTGTTTTGCACGCTTTGAGGACAATACAGTGCCACTGACACGGCCTGCAACGAAAACATGCAGACTCTCCTTCACTGCAGCCAAGGTGAGTAAAACATTTAAACGTGTTAACCCTAGCAAGGCTGCAGGCCCAGACGGCATCCCCAGCCGCGCCCTCAGATCATGCGCAGACCAGCTGGCTGGTGTGTTTACGGACATATTCAATCAATCCCTATCCCAGTCTGCTGTTAAGGTAAGGTAACTGAGCTAAACAACTACCGCCCCGTAGCACTCACTTCCGTCATCATGAAGTGCTTTGAGAGACTAGTCAAGGACCATATCACCTCCACCCTACCTGACACCCTAGACCCACTCCAATTTGCTTACCGCCCAAATAGGTCCACAGACGATGCAATCTCAACCACACTGCACACTGCCCTAACCCATCTGGACAAGAGGAATACCTATGTGAGAATGCTGTTCATCAACTACTGCTCGGCATTTAACACCATAGTACCCTCCAAGCTCGTCATCAAGCTCGAGACCCAGGGTCTCGACCCCGCCCTGTGCAACTCGGTACTGGACTTCCTGACGGGCCGCCCCCAGGTGGTGAGGGTAGGCAACAACATCTCCACCTCGCTGATCCTCAACACTGGGGCCCCACAAGGGTGCGTTTTGAGCCCTCTCCTGTACTCCCTGTTCACCCACGACTGCGTGACCACGCACGCCTCCAACTCAATCATCAAGTTTGCAGACGACACAACAGTGGTAGGCTTGATTACCAACAATGACGAGAAGGCCTACAGGGAGGAGGTGAGGGCCCTCGGAGTGTGGTGTCAGGAAAATAACCTCACACTCAACGTCAACAAAACTAAGGAGATGATTGTGGACTACAGGAAACAGCAGAGGGAACACCCTCCTATCCACATCGATGGAACAGTAGTGGAGAGGGTAGTAAGTTTTAAGTTCCTCAGCATACACATCACAGACAAACTGAATTGGTCCACCCACACAGACAGCATCGTGAAGAAGGCGCAGCAGCGCCTCTTCAACCTCAGGAGGCTGAAGAAATTCGGCTTGTCACCAAAAGCACTCACAAACTTCTACAGATGCACAATCGAGAGCATCCTGGCGGGCTGTATCACCGCCTGGTACGGCAACTGCTCCGCCCACAACCGTAAGGCTCTCCAGAGGGTAGTGAGGTCTGCACAACGCATCACCGGGGGCAAACTACCTGCCCTCCTGGACACCTACACCACCCGATGTTACAGGAAGGCCATAAAGATCATCAAGGACAACAACCACCCGAGCCACTGCCTGTTCACCCCGCTATCATCCAGAAGGCGAGGTCAGTACAGGTGCATCAAAGCTGGGACCGAGAGACTGAAAAACAGCTTCTATCTCAAGGCCATCAGGCTGTTAAACAGCCACCACTAACATTGAGTGGCTGCTGCAAACACACTGACTCAACTCCAGCCACTTTAATAAAGGGAATTGATGGGAAATTATGTAAAATATATCACTAGCCACTTTAAACAATGCTACCTAATATAATGTTTACATACCCTACATTATTCATCTCATATGTATACTTATATACTGTACCCTATATCACCTACTGCATCTTTATGTAATACATGTATCACTAGCCACTTTAACTATGCCACTTTGTTTACATACTCATCTCATATGTATATACTGTACTCGATACCATCTACTGTATCTTGCCTATGCTGCTCTGTACCATCACTCATTCATATATCTTTATGTACATATTCTTTATCACCTTACACTTGTGTGTATAAGACAGTAGTTTTGGAATTGTTAGTTAGATTACTTGTTGGTTATTACTGCAATGTCGGAACTAGAAGCACAAGCATTTCGCTACACTCGCATTAACATCTGCTAACCATGTGTATGTGACAAATACAATTTGATTTGATTTGACCCAACACAACTCCAGGTTGTGTAAGGGCTATTTGACCAAGAAGGTGAGTGATGGAGTACTGCATCAGATGACCTGGCCTCCACAATCACCCAACCTCAACCCAATTGAGATGGTTTGGGATGAGTTGGACCGCAGAGTGGAAAAGGAAAAGCAGTCAACAAGTGCTCAGCATATGTGGGAACTCCTTCAAGAAAGATGGAAAAGCAACAGTCTTGAAGTGAAGAAGGTTGAGAGAAGGCCAAGAGTGTGCAAAGCTTTCGTCAAGGCAAAGGGTGACTACTACATATTTTGATTTGTTGAACACTTTTTTGGTGACTACATGATTCCGTATGTATTATTTCATAGTTTTAATGTCTTCACTATTATTGTACAATGTAGAAAATTCTAAAAATAAAGAAAGATCCTCAAATGAGTAGGTGTGTCCAAACCTCTCTCACTGCGTTGATCGTCTTCTCTTCTCACTCACTCACTCACTCTCTCTTTCTGCATTTCTCTCTCTCTATCCTGTGGAAGGAGCTGCAGCTGCGGTAAATCACCTCATATGGTTTTCCTAGCTACAGTATGGTTCTTCTCTATATGCTATTCAGTAGAAAGATGCCCAGACAGCTCTTACAGAATATGGAAACACGATGCACCTGAGCTCAACTTTGAGTTTTCAAGCAAAGGGTCTGCATACTTATATAAATAAGATATTTCTGTTTTTATTTTCAAAATCTTATGTAAATAAGTATTCAGACCCTTTGCTTTTGAGACTCAAAATTAAGCTCAGGTGCATCCTGTTTCCACTGATCATCCTTGAGATGGACTCCAATCAAGTCCACCTGTGGTAAATTCAATTGATTGGACATGATTTGGAAAGGCACACACCTGTCTTTACAGTGGGACAAAAATGTATTTTGTCAGCCACCAATTGTGCAAGTTCTCCCACTTAAAAAGATGAAAATGAAAGAGGCCTGTAATTTTCATCATAGGTACACTTCAACTATGACAGACAAAATGAGAAAAAAAATCCAGAAAATCACATTGTAGGATTTTTAATGAATTTATTTGCAAATTATGGTGGGAAATAAGTATTTGGTCACCTACAAACAAGCAAGATTTCTGGCTCTCACAGAACTGTAACTTCTTCTTTAAGAGGCTCCTCTGTCCTCCACTCGTTACCCGTATTAATGGCACCTGTTTGAACTTGTTATCAGTATAAAAGACACCTGTCCATAACCTCAAACAGTCACACTCCAAACTCCACTATGGCCAAGACCAAAGAGCTGTCAAAGGACACCAGAAACAAAATTGTAGACCTGCACCAGGCTGGGAAGACTGAATCTGCAATAGGTAAGCAGCTTGGTTTGAAGAAATCAACTGTGGGAGCAATTATTAGGAAATGGAAGACATACAAGACCATTGATAATCTCCCTCGATCTGGGGCTCCACGCAAGATCTCACCCCGTGGGGTCAAAATGATCACAAGAACGGTGAGCAAAAATCCCAGAACCACACGGGGGGACCTAGTGAATGACCTGCAGAGAGCTGGGACCAAAGTAACAAAGCCTACCATCAGTAACACACTATGCCGCCAGGGACTCAAATCCTGCAGTGCCAGACGTGTCCCCCTGCTTAAGCAAGTACATGTCCAGGCCCATCTGAAGTTTGCTAGAGAGCA
Organism: Oncorhynchus masou masou; assembly: GCF_036934945.1. Taxonomy (NCBI): domain Eukaryota; kingdom Metazoa; phylum Chordata; class Actinopteri; order Salmoniformes; family Salmonidae; genus Oncorhynchus; species Oncorhynchus masou. Next base: position 54,561,719 of record NC_088243.1, read on the forward strand.
TTTGAATGATCCAGAAGAAGATTGGGAGAATGTCATATGATCAGATGAAACCAAAATATAACTTTTTGGTAAAAACTCAACTCGTTGTGTTTGGAGGACAAATAATGCTGAGTTGCATCCAAAGAACACCATACCTACTGTGAAGCATGGGGGTGGAAACATCATGCTTTGGGGCTGTTTTTCTGCAAAGAGACCAGGACGACTGATCCGTGTAAGGGAATTCACCCCCGTATTGGACAAAAATGAATGGCAAATTATTGACATAGTACAAACCATGTACACATTGGTCAATACCACCCAAATCGGCGTTGATTCATGCAAAGTGTACTTCAAATGCCATATGGCTATTGCCAGTTGTAACACTTCAAAAATCCAACAGGTGGCGTGTGCGCTCCACCGTGGTTTTTCATATTGATATTGGACTCCAAGTCAACATCCAAAAGCCAAATTTTGAAAAAATGGATTTTTTGTCAAAAACTTATCACCCCTTAAAAAAGTGCTTTCTGGACCGTTTTTCGAAATTCTTTCGCTTTTTTTGTCAATTACACATGTGTAAGAACTGTATGAATATACTTTTGTCCAATTTTATTATCATAATTCTTTTATTTTTTTTACTTGCGCATTATTGCATGTGTTTTGTCCATCTGCAATATGATTTCATAGGAAGTCAGAAGTCAAAAGTCAATAATTGCAAAATTTCATAAAAAACTTCACACACCCCTAAAAAAGTGCTTTCAGGACCGTTTTTCGAAATTTTTTCGAATTTTGTGTCAATTACACGTATAAGAACTGTATCAACATACTTTAGTCATATTTTATTATCATAATTTTTTTTTTTTTTTTTACTTGTGCATAAGGCATATGTTTTGTGGGGGCCAAATGTCATAAGAAATTTGACATGCTCAAAAATCCTTCAGAAATGCAAAATTGACTGGCCTGATGAACTCGGGATGGCCGGGCAGTGATTGTTGTTCCTTTCAATCACTCGTGGTGTTGATTTCATCATGTCCATTTGTTTATGTTTTCTCACTTTTGCAAAGTCACTGTGCATTTGCAATATGGTTAACTTGGCATTCACCATCACCAATTTGTCATGCTATAAAAATCATGCAGGAATGCCAAATTGACTGGCCCGATGAACTCGGGATGGTTGGGCAGTGATTCTGGTACCTCTCCATCGCTCGTTTGGGTTGATTTCAGAATGTCACTTTTGGTGATGGTATCTCACTGTTAAAACATATTGCAAATGTTTTCTCACTTTTGCAAAGTCACTGAAAATTCGTGCAGGAATGCCAAATTGACTGGCCCGATGAACTCGGGATGGCTTGGCAGTGATTCTGGTACCTCTCCATCGCTCGTTAGGGTTGATTCCAGAATGTCCATTTGGTGATGTTTCTCACTCTTGCAAAGTCACTGTGCATTTGCCATATGGTTAACTGGGCAGTCACCATCACCAATTTGTCATGCTATAAAAATCATGCAGGAATGCCAAATTGACTGAACCGATGAACTCGGGATGGCTGGGCAGTGATTCTGGTACCTCTCCATCGCTCGTTTGGGTTGATTTCAGAATGTCACTTTTGGTGATGGTACCTCACTGTTAAAACATATTGCAAATGTTTTCTCACTTTTGCAAAGTCACTGTGCATTTGCCATATGGTTAACTGGGCATTCACCATCACCAATTTGTCATGCTATAAAAATCGTGCAGGAATGCCAAATTGACTGGCCCGATGAACACGGGATGGCTGGGCAGTGATTCTGGTACCTTTCCATCGCTCGTTTGGGTTGATTTCAGAATGTCACTTTTGGTGATGGTACCTCACTGTTAAAACATATTGCAAATGTTGTCTCACTTTTGCAAAGTCACTGTGCATTTGCCATATGGTTAACTGGGCAGTCACCATCACCAATTTGTCATGCTATAAAAATCATGCAGGAATGCCAAATTGACTGGCCCGATGAACTCGGGATGGCTGGGCAGTGATTCTGGTACCTCTCCATCGCTCGTTTGGGTTGATTTCAGAATGTCACTTTTGGTGATGGTACCTCACTGTTAAAACATATTGCAAATGTTTTCTCACTTTTGCAAAGTCACTGAAAATTTGTGCAGGAATGCCAAATTGACTGGCCCGATGAACTCGGGATGGCTTGGCAGTGATTCTGGTACCTCTCCATCGCTCGTTAGGGTTGATTCCAGAATGTCCATTTGGTGATATTTCTCACTCTTTCAAAGTCACTGTGCATTTGCCATATGGTTAACTGGGCAGTCACCATCACCAATTTGTCATGCTATAAAAATCGTGCAGGGATGCCAAATTGACTGGCCCGATGACCTCGGGATGGCTGGGCAGTGATTCTGGTACCTCTCCATCGCTCGTTTGGGTTGATTTCAGAATGTCACTTTTGGTGATGGTACCTCACTGTTAAAACATATTGCAAATGTTTTCTCACTTTTGCAAAGTCACTGAAAATTGTGCAGGAATGCCAAATTGACTGGCCCGATGAACTCGGGATGGCTTGGCAGTGATTCTGGTACCTCTCCATCGCTCGTTAGGGTTGATTCCAGAATGTCCATTTGGTGATGTTTCTCACTCTTTCAAAGTCACTGTGCATTTGCCATATGGTTAACTGGGCATTCACCATCACCAATTTGTCATGCCATAAAAATAATGCAGGAATGCCAAATTGACTGGCCCGATGACCTCGGGATGGCTGGGCAGTGATTCTGGTACCTCTCCATCGCTCGTTAGGGTTGATTTCAGAATGTCGCTTTTGGTGATGGTACCTCACCGCTTAAACATATTGCAAATGGACAAGAGTCACCTGCAAGTCACTGTCCATCAGTCAATTTGATATCATTCAAAGCTAACTATTGGAGGCACTGTCAGTCTCAACGCACCCCAATAATACGTCCCTCCATCCAAGTTGTGAATCTGTGTGATTTAGTTTTCCTTTGAATTTTTATGGGAAAAATGACTGATTTACAGTTCATGGGGGTTGCCTAATCATATATATGAAGTTTTGGAAAGATCTGATTTTTTTAACCCTCCAAACAGCCCATGAGACACCAATTATGGCACTTCCGGTTGGCACAGGAAGCTGTAACTCAACATACATCCTCATTGGGGTATTCCATTACAGAATCCTGAGTTTTAAGCCTTTACCATGAAAACTGACTGATTTACACAGGGTTGAATGCACTATGTCTATCAAACTGCAGGCAGGTTATGGGTATACACTTTTAGGGCGATTTGAACCACTTCCGGTTGCTCCAGGAAGCTTAGAATCGACAGGTAGACCTTATAGTGGCATGATGGACTGGTACCGAAGACAGGTTCATACAGCATTCATAACCCATATAGACTCCAGGTTGTATTTAGTGGAGCAGCCAATGTATTCCTATGGGAAGAGAAGTCAATGCACACTGTTTTTATGTAAACACCTTCTTTTAACCTTGAAGGGTTAATGTCACACGGTCAAGGTTAGGCTTGCACAGATCAGGAGGACCTTAGGAACAGTCCTGTGTTTGAATTGTCCTTCTAAACCTAACGGTTCCGCCGCTGTCACCCAAAATCAAATGACGTACTGGTGCAGGCTTCATATTGGGCCTATTTTTCTCATGGTCGCTGCGCTCAGACCGAGCGAGCTACGGTCAAGCGGTGCGCCTCGTTGGACTCGGCACGGCCTTGGGATTATGTTTATGCCATTGCCTGCTCTCTGTGTCTTTAAACACTGCGCTTTGTCACTCCATCCTTGCTGTGTGTGTGTGTGAGAGCTTTTCTTTGACATCTGTTGGGAGAAATGAGTGATTTTACAGTTCAGGAGGGTTGCCTAATCACATATGAAGTTTTGAAAAGATCTGACCTTTTTAACCCTTGGATACAGCCACTATGACACCATTTAAGGCATTTCCTGTTGGCACAGGAAGCTATAAATAAACTCATATCCTCATTGGGGTATGCCTTTACAGAATCCTGAGTTTTAAGTCTTTACGTTAAGAACTGAGTTATTTACGGAGGGTTTAGTGAGTGTGTGTTATTTCAGAAAATCATAGAAAATCACAGAAATGTCGCAGAGCTCCGCAGCACACTTTAAAAATATTCGTATGAACACCCTGCAACTGGATCTGTAACCGTTGAAAAACCCCCCCACCTATATCTGAACATCACAAACTGGTCATCGTACGATTTCTCTTAAATGACGATAGATAAATGGCTGATTTTTTTTTATTGACACCGGAGGCTCCTTGACTTTGACGTGAAGTGAAAAAATCATTTCTCTATTTTCATTTTGGACCTTTAATCCCAGAAATATGGCCATAACTCAAAAACCGTTGAGGCCTAGACGCCATCTTGTTTGGGGCCATCTGCCCATTATGCCAAACCTACGCTCACCAAGTTTCGGCTTCGAAATATTTTCAGTTTTCGAGATATGGCCCGTCGTGATTCGGGATGTTTTGTCCAATAGCAATATGATTGCTTATGCCCTCTTGTGGGATCTTCCGGCATAGCGGAAAAATGGACCAAAATTTGATTATTTTATAAAACGAAAACCGAATGTCCGACAAAGTTCATTTGATGACTTCCCGGTAGGTCTGGCCCTGCCGCTCGGCCCGACGCCGTCCCCGAATTTTAAAAATGTTTTCGGACGTCTAGTAAGGGACCGTACATTTCCAATATGGACTTTCTCACTAACCATACGGTGATTGTCAAAAAGTTCCCTTAAGGTATGTAAAGGAAAGAATGAATGGGGCCATGTATCGTTAGATTTAGAGTGAAAACCTCCTTCCATCAGCAAGGGCATTGAAGATGAAACGTGGCTGGGTCTTTCAGCATGACAATGATCCCAAACACACCGCCCGGGCAACGAAGGAGTGGCTTCGTAAGAAGCATTTCAAGGTCCTGGAGTGGCCTAGCCAGTCTCCAGATCTCAACCCCATAGAAAATCTTTGGAGGGAGTTGAAAGTCCGTGTTGCCCAGCAACAGCCCCAAAACATCACTGCTCTAGAGGAGATCTGCATGGGGGAATGGGCCAAAATACCAGCAACAGTGTGTGAAAACCTTGTGAAGACTTACAGAAAATGTTTGACCTCTGTCATTGCCAACAAAGGGTATATAACAAAGTATTGAGAAACTTTTGTTATTGACCAAATACTTATTTTCCACCATAATTTGCAAATAAATTCATAAAAAATCCTACTATGTGATTTTCTGGATTTTTTTTCTCATTTTGTCTGTCATAGTTGAAGTGTACCTATGATGAGAATTACAGGCCTCTCTCATCTTTTTAAGTGGGAGAACTTGCACAATTGGTGGCTGACTAAATACTTTTTTGCCCCACTGTATATGGTCCCCAAAGACGTGTGTCAAGCTTATAGTGTCATACCCAGAAGACAAGGCTGTCATCACTTCCAGAGGTGTACTGAGTAAAGTACTGAGTACATTTCTGAATACTTATGTTAATGTGATATCTCAGTTTTTTATTTTTAATACATTTCCAAAAATGTCTAAAAAACTGTTTTTGCCTTTTCATTCTGTGGTCTTGTGTGTAGATTGGTGGGAGGAAAAAAAGCTATTTTATCCATTTTAGAATAAGGCTGTAATGTAACAAAGTGTGGAAGAAGTAAAGAGGTCTGAATACTTTCAGAATGAACTGTACACAGTTGAAGTCAGAAGTTTACATACACTTAGGTTGGAGTCATTAAAACTCATTTTTCAACCACTCCACAAATTTCTTGTTAACAAACTAGTTTTTGTAAGTCGTTTAGGACATCTTCTTTGCGCATGACACAAGTCGTTTTTCCAACAATTGTTTACAGACAGATTAGTTCACTTATTATCACTGTATCACAATTCCAGTGGGTCAGAAGTTTACATACACTATGTTGACTGTGCCTTTAAACAGCTTGGAAAATTCCAGAAAATGACGTCCTGGCTTTTTGAAGCTTCTGATAGGCTAATTGACATAATTTGAGTCAATTGGAGGTGCACCTGTGGATGTATTTCAAGGCCTACCTTCAAACTCAGTGCCTCTTTGCTTGACATCATGGGAAAATCAAAAGAAATCAGCCAAGACCTCAGAAAAACAATTGTAGACCTCCACAAGTCTGGTTCATCCATGGGAGCAATTTCCAAACCCCCGGAAGGTACCATGTTCATCTATACAAACAAGAGTACGCAAGTATAAACACCATGGGACCACGCAGCCATCATACTGCTCAGGAAGGAGACGTGTTCTCTCCTAGAGATGAACGTACTTTGGTGCGAAAAGTGAAAATCAAATCACAGAACAACAGCAAAGGACATTGTGTAGATTCTGGAGGAAACAAAGGTATCTGTATCCACAGTAAAACGAGTCCTATATCGATATAATCTGAAAGGCCGCTCAGCAAGGAAGAAGCCACTGCTCCAAAACCACCATAAAAAAGCCAGACTACGGTTTGCAACTGCACATGGGGACAATAATCATACTTTTTGGAGAAATGTCCTCTGGTCTGATGAATCAAAAATAGAACTGTTTGGCCATAATGACCATCGTTATGATTGGAGGAAAAAGGGGGATGCTTGCAAGCCGAAGAACATCATCCCAACCGTGAAGCATGGGGGTGGCAGCATTATGTTGTGGGGGTGCTTTGCTGCAGGAGGGACTGGTGCACTTCACAAAATAGATGGCATCACGAGGGAGGAAAATTATGTGGATATATTGATGCAACATCTCAATACATCAGTCAGGAAGTTAAAGCTTGGTCGCAAATGGGTCTTCCAAATGGACAATGACCCCAAGCATACTTCCAAAGTTGTGGCAAAATGGCTTAAGGACAACAAAGTCAAGTTATTGGAGTGGGCATCACAAAACCCTGACCTCAATCCTATAGAAAATTTGTGGGCAGAACTGAAAGTGTTTGCGAGCAAGGAGGCCTACAAACCTGACTCAGTTACACCAGCTCTGTCAGGAGGAATGGGCCAAAATTCACTCAACTTATTGTGGGAAGCTTGTGGAAGGATACCCAAAATATTTGACCCAAGTTAAACAATTTAAAAGCAATACACTCAATTAGTATTTGCTAGCATGTCAACTTCTGACCCACTGGGAATGTGATGAAAGAAACAAAAGCTGAAATAAGTCATTCTCTCTACCATTATTCTGACATTTCACATTCTTAAAATAAAGTGGTGATCCTAACTGACCTAAGACAAGGAATTATTACTAGGATTAAATGTCAGGAATTGTGAAAAACTGAGTTTAAATGTATTTGGCTGAGGTGTATGTAAACTTCCAACTTCAACCGTATATAATATTGCCTCCTAATATAATACAATCTGTGTGTCGCTTCATTGTCCTGCGCTATTGTTTGTTTGAATTCAAGAGAAGATTGATCTCAGTATGTCAGTGTCAGTAGCCACTCAATTCTGTAATTTGTGTGGTATTAAAAGAGATTCAGCTAATGCCTTCTATCATTTAAATTATGTAGAATTGCATGAAATGCATTTTTTCTATAATAATAATAGTAATAATAATCCAGATTTCCACTTAATCCTCTCTCTTTCTTATATAAGATGAACGTCTCATTCAGTTATGTTCAGTGATGTGCTAATTTGAGTAAGATGTCAACCCTGTCAGGAATGCAGATTACATTCGCTTAAAGCACCAGGTCGGAATTTCTCTATTCCCCAGTCGTCAATCATATTCTTTCTAAAAGATGTTCCCATAGTAACACAGCCAGATCTGTCACTATACTGTCAGATGCATGTTTTATAACTTAAGACAAATAAAAACGTAGCTAAAATATATTTAAAAACAAATACCTTTTTACATTAGGACAAAGGAACACCATAATCTCAAGAGACAATAATGAAATACTGATCAAATCTAAATGCAAAGCGACACAGAAATATATGGTTTGTTTATATCATACTGGAGAGACACCTACGGATGTATCTATAAGCAGTGTTGAATCTAGCTGCTAATCTAATTTCGGCGTGATAATAAGCAGCTACCCACACATGGGGATGCATAACTCATATCTTCTACAATGTATATACCACATCCCGTGTGTGTGTGCGTGCGTGTTTGTGTGTATGTGTGTGCATTCATGCCAACGCTCTGACAGGGGATGTCTTGTTCTGAGGGATAATCCTGTGTGAAGAGTGAAGGATGATGTTTTTTTGTTTCCGACAATAAACACTCGAGATAAGGTTTGGATGACAGTCAACAGAAACCCAGCAGATAAGGTTTGGCACAGCGGCATATGGCACAACAGTGACAAATAACACTTCCTATATTGTGGATGGTATTATCGGTTGACGCTTTATGTCTGACTGACATTGATGATAGGCCTCTCTACCTAGAACTCTAAAAGCCTTGTGAATAGAAAGCCACATTTCTGACGTCAAAGGATGCAGCCTGAAAACCCCGTTGAGCTTTCATTTCCAGGATGAGAAGTATTCAGAGGAATCTTCAAACGGACAGAAAGGCTTAATAAAACATGAGTAAACAGAACTGGGGGGGGATTTGAATGGAATCTGCTGCTACAATACAGAACAGCACATCGGGGTACACTGGCTAAAGAGGAAACAGCAGAAGAGGTGGGGGTGGGGGTTGGGGGGGGGGGGGGGGGTGTAATCTCCCAGAAATGTAACCGTGCATAGACATACATATCATAATCACACACAAGTCTCTCTCACTGCGTTTGATCGCCTTCTCTTCTCACTCACTCACTCTCTCTTTCTGCATTTCTCTCTCTCTCTATCCTGTGGAAGGAGCTGCAGCTGCGGTAAATCACCTCATATGGTTTTCCCTAGCTACAGTATGGTTCTTCTCTATATGCTATTCAGTAGAAAGATGCCCAGACAGCTCTTACAGAATACGTCTCCTCTCTCCCTCCAAGGCCTCTTGCGTTAACAGGGCCTGCTCCCATGCTAACAAGAGCCCTCCTCAATCACACTCCATCAAGCAACAGTCTGCACTAACCACTGAGCTCTCCCCTCACCCCCACCACCACCCTGACGCTTTATTATTTAAAACACAAGGATTCGAGTTGCCATAGAGGCCCCTTAGTCGTCATGGCTACAAACAACTGCGTAGATGTAAGGAGCAGGAGGACGGGTTGAGGAGGTGCTCGAGGGCCTCGGAGAGAGGTTAACCTCTGCAGGGCTGAACTTTCCATCTTCATAAAGAAGTCACTGGCCTCTGAATAAGAGGTTAAAGAAGAGAGGTCAGCTTTAAATATTGTTTAAAAGACTTGTCAGAAGCAGTGATAAGGGTTAAGATGAACATTTCTGTAATTCTAGCTGCACGTTTCCTTCCGAAGTCGCTAGTCTCTAAGAGACAGGCCAGTTCAGAACCTTGGACAGGGCTATGTGCTTTGCTGGACTCAGCTGAGCCACCAAGACCAGAATGTATCTCCTCTGTTTTTCTACAGTAATTGAAGTGACTGAAGACTATGCTTTGATGTGCAGGCCAAAGGGTAATTTACAGAGGACAGTCTACAGTTCTACCAAGGAACAACACAAGTTGACTAAATTACTGAGGAAACTCCAAAGTAGATCCCATCTATCCCATAGCCACGTCGATAGAATCTTGCAGATCTATTCCAAAGTCCTAATTCTATAAAGCATTCTCGTCAACCCATGATTCCTCTCACTACTGCACTGCACTGCAAATTATCTGATCATTACATCTGACCTGAGTTGAGCTGAGGTGAGTTAAGGGAAAATATAGATCCATTATATGGCTGTTTCCTGTGATCTAGGATCATTGTCCCTGATAAAGACTGGGTTGTTCCTGCCCTGCAGCAGAAGCAGAGGAGGATCTAACACTGGATCACTGATCAATACTGGATCGATAGCTGTGATCTGATGCTGGAAACCGTGTTTTAACCCTAAATCGGAGGGAAGGGAGAAGCTGGTGGTTAAAGAGAGAATGTGTCCTGATAGTACCCTACTTGTCTAATGAAGGACAAAGAGCTATCAACCATTCATGGATTTTAATAAGAGAAACAAACCGAGCACCTGCATTTCATGTACAGTGCTAGAAAAAGGATACTATGATTCAGATAAGGTTTGGAAGATGATGGAAGCAATTCCTGCCGGTTACATTTTTGCTGATGACAAGGTACACCACCCGTTGAAAACATACTTACCATAAAAAATAGCTAATAGCCCCATCTGGTGGTGAAATGTTCCATAGCAACATCTGTGTGTGTGTGTGTGTGTGTGGCTATGGCTTACCTCCAGAACTCAGCTCTCTAGCCTGCAGTGAGTAAGGTGCATTAACACAAACTGTACTAAAAGCTTTCAGTTCTAATTAAATGTTTCTCTTTGCCAATGTTTAAGTGACTCATAATAGGGAAGCTGTATCTCCCTGCCTCTGTCTCCAGCTTCATCTCTCTCTGTGGTTAAACAAACTGTAAAATAAGAAGAGGTTATCACATTTTCACTATACAGTAAGCCAACCTCTCAGTCTAAATCCCCCCTCTCCCACTGTGTACTCAGGGTAAAAGCTATAGTCTAGGAGTTGTGAGACTATGATTCGTTTCCTGTAAGGTAGGTTGGTAGCTGCCCACTGGTTCTGAGTATGCTCTGTGTGATCGTGCGTGCCTGTGAGTACTCTCCATACATTAGCTGAATGGCCTGGGCTAAACTGTGGGGTGACTGACCACCATCACTCTTCTCACACTGTTAAATGCGACTGACACTTGGTTCACTGCATCCCACAGCATTAGCATGGACAGGTGCCATAAACCAAGAGAGTGTGGGAGAGAAAGGCGGAGGGGAAAGAGAGATAAAAAAACGGAAGTAGAAACAGATTGACTGAGATAGATAAACTACCATATCTATTGGGTGAAATACCACAGTTTGCAATCACAGCAGCAAGATTTTTGACCTGTTGCCACATGAAAAGGGGAACTGAGTGTCAATTGACACGGTGACATCTAAGTCAGGCCAGAAGTGTGCTAGCATTTGTGACATTGTACCCCGGTAAAGGGGAGTGTCTAACCCTGTATGCTCCAATCAGGAAGCATTGCCTGGCAACCACTTTCATTCCTCTCCGGTGTCGGGGGGTTTATTGCAGTGTGTGTGCCCGCATACAGTATCTATTTTTGTGGTTGTAGCTAGTGTGTGTCTTCAGGAATGAGCCAGGCTGAGTTACACTCTGGTCAGTCCCTCAGGAGCTGTTATGGTGCAACAGCTGAAGTCAGGGCTGCTTAAAGACACAAACACGCACGCTCACACGCTCTCTCACACACATACGCTCTCTCTCTCTCTCTCACACACACACACACACACACACACACACACACACACACACACACACACACACACACACACACACACACACACAGCTGCTGAGTGAGAACTGCAGTCCTTTCCTCAGACGGCCACAGTACTCCTGCTACCTGCCGCCCACCAGCCGCATCAAGGACACCGAGGAGAACCAGGCAGGGGGTCCTACACACACTTCCCTCCCAAGGACTCGGCACTCCTTCCAGGGGACAGCCAGCAGGGACCCTTCCTTGCACCTCCAGACAGACTTACAACCAGACTTCCGACCTCTCCTTGACTAAACTGACAGCAGAGAAAGGTGTCACTACTGCACCCCTCGAACCCTCAGCACCCTCCCCCCTCACCGTGCCGGACCCCCCTAGGGTGAGGTAGTGACATGGAGCTGCCCTGCCTGCCCCCCGAAACCCCCACCACAGCCAGCTCCTGCTCCACCGACCCCCTGTACGACAACTGTCTACCCCATGCCGGGAGAGGGAGGGATAGAGGGTTTAGGGAGATGGAGAAGGAGAGAAAAAGGGAAAGTGGGGGACTTTGCAACCCTGCTGTAACTGGAATCCTTCACCCCTCCTCCCCCCCTGGCCTGGCCCCAGCTGCAGCTGTGGTTCCCACACTGGGAAGGGGGAGAGATGGAAGAGGAGGGGAGAGAGGGGCTGGCGTGCAGCCAGCTCACAGTCACTGCAGCTGGGGAGGCCTGGGAAGGCAGGGCTGGGACATGGGGACAAACAGAGGAGAGAGAGGACGAGAGAGAGGAGGGAATACGGGAGTGCAGGAGGTGGAGAGCGTTCGGCATCAGCAGAGCCCCAGCCCGAGCGACGGAGACACACACGAGAGCGCTCTTTCCGTCTACGACAACCTCCACGCCGTGACCCCCACCGAGGACGCTGCCATGGAAACCACTGTGACCTTCCCCACGCCCCAGCGTTTCCTGAGGATCCCAGTGCCGGTCTCTGTGTTGATGGAGGATGGAGGGGTCAGCGGGGAGAGTAGCTCCTGGTCTTCCTGTGAAATCCTCCTTGCAGGGAGCAGCGCCAGCAATGGACCAGACCAGTACCAAGACCTGGACCCAGAACCGGACTTCAACCAGGACGAGCCCATGTTCCAACTCCAGCCATTGATCCAACCACAACCCCATCGACCAGATAACTTCTCCCATCTCCAGCCCCTTGTCCCACCTCTACAGGCTTCTGCCACCCATCCAGTAGAGCCTCTCCAGCCTTCTGGTCCGATCCCTGTACCTGTCCCTGGGGCCCGGGTTCCCCCTCCCCTGCCTTTGGCAGACCCCTCAGCCAGCGCCCTCCGCAGCCTCCTCACCAGCCTCCAGCAGCAGATAGCCAGACAGAGAGAGGAGTATGAGGAACGCATACACAGGTAAGAACTTCATATCATGATCTAATGTGCACACACATATAATGAAAAACATGGTGACATGGTTTCTCTGTGTACTTTTAGTGATAAGGAGTTGCAAAGGTTTTCTATCCAGATGTGTGTCCACTCTGCTGTTTCCCATGACCGCCCCTCCCCCCTACCCCCACATCCTGTTTACTGACAGATATCAGTCATGGAATATTCCACAAACACTTTTCCTGCCTTTTCTTCTATATTTATTTGACATGCCATTAGTACGCACACAAGGAATGAATGCCACGAATGGCATATTAAAAAAACACCGGAATTCAAAACCGACAATTACACACTTCATGAAATTGTTTTCTTCGGGTGGAGTAATATTATGCTTAAAAACACAATGCTGCCATGACTGTCTTCTTGAAATAGAGGCTGTGTGTGGGGTGGATGGGAAAAAAAGAGCTATATAAAAGGGTATGTGCTAACCTAGACACTAACACATACATCACTACTGCTGATATAGACAGACAGGGGATGCCTGGTCAGATTGAGACTAAACTGGCCATACAACTAAAATTAGGAGCATACAGCACACAGGGACAATGACGTCTGACTGTCACATAGGCTAATTCACCATCCTTAGCCCTAACCCCACGATGGATGCCCCCAAAGGGTACTCGGTCGAGGTGTTGGCTCAGGACCCCTCTCTCTTCCTTACCCTTTTCGCTCTCCTCCTTCTCACTCTATCCCCCTTACCCACTCTCTCCTTTGAACACTTAAGGAAATGCAATTGAGATTCTCCCATGATTCCTCACGTCTTCGCCTCGCCATTTTAAGAGGCGAGAGGACGCAATGAACCAAGGAAATGCAATTGAGATTCTCACCAAAAGTCTGGGACAGAGGAGCGAGGTGCTACAGGGAGAGGTGTTTGACCTGATGGCTAACCTGGCTCAGCAGAGTTATTGTGCCACCCTCCTAATCTTCTCTCTCCACCCCCCACCCTTTGTCCCCCCCCCTTCCCAGTCTGGAAGAGAGGAACGAGGCTCTCCAGGTAGAGGTGTTTGACCTCAGGGCCAACCTGGCTCAGCAGAGGCGGTGGTACTCTGTGGTCCAGGCTAAGATCTTGGAGTCAGAGAGGGGCCGGGCTGCAGCAGACCTCCGAAACACAGCCCTGCAGAGGGAGATGGAACAGTTCTTTGACACCTTCGGAGAGCTCAACAACGAGGCCAAGAAGACGGAGAAGATTGTCAGGAGTTTCTGAGACTGACCTTTGGCTGAGGGGTGTGTACTGTATGTGCTGAGGACGTGAAGTATGTATGATGAGATTGGAAGTGATAAGACAACTGTCTTTAAACTAAGACTATTTACACAATCTTTAAGGCCAGCTGGAGAGGAAACATTTGAGTATGAAGCGCTGCCTTCAGGGATTCTAATGGATTATGGAATGGTTAATTATCAGAAATGTGCATATTCATAAGCTACGGTATATTGTCCATGGATTCAGACCACGGGCTCATAGACCTTTATCTTGCGTCATGTTTGGCTCATCTTTGATGATTATATCACACCTCTATTAGCACTTTCTAGTGCTGGGTCGGGATCTGGAACAGCCGATTTGCCAGTTCGGTGGGGGAAAGCGCAAAAGGCGCTCACACACACACACATCTAGAAGGTTCTGAACTGGTATCGAAGTACAGTACCTCTGCATTTACAGCAATTAACAGCACATTCTTTGAGTTGTCCACTTTTAATTGATGGGGAAGGACAACATGAAGGCAAAGTGGTATTGTGAAACAGCATGTCATTGCAGACAGTACATTATGAAAATGAACAAAATAAAAGAAAATTAACAAGATAAAACATGAGATGTACAGTTTGTACACAGTGAATATTTTAAACATGGTACACACACCTCAGTCCTTAACAAATAGAATGTAAAGAGTGAGCCGGACACTCCTCTGGTCATTTAAGGCATGATGAATGAATAAGGCTGTCATGGTCTGAAAGGAAAACAAATATGGGGCACAGTCCTCATCTGACTACATTATGTCTGTTTGTGCATATCCATCATCCAACAGGTTTACTTTTTGCCAAAATCTGTTTAGTTCTATCTATGCAGAGTTCTGCTCCAGAACTTCAAGGTCCAGAATCACAACTAGGTATTGTACAGTTATGTGACATGTCCACATTCCAAACCAACAGTTGTGCTCCACCACTGTGTGACTGTCCTTCTGTCCATAGGCATTAATCTACTGATGGTGGTTGTCCTTGTCTTGAAGAAGCAAGATCCATTTGAGGAACGATGAGGGGACAGCATGGTACCGATATAGCATACACACCAGAAAAGTACAGTGAATGTGACACCATGCAAGTTGAACAACAATCGTTAAGTTGCTACATCTCTAGATACTGAATTTCAATATATGTTTTATGTCATGATTTCTCCCAAAGGATTTCCAGTACTGATGGAATGGTTTAGAATAAGAGGCCCCATGCATTTGACCCTATGCATTTGACCCCATGCATTTGATCATCAATAAGACGTCTCACAAGGGTCTTGTTGTGTATGGGTCAAACATCATCAGTGGTGTGCAACATTTAGCGAAGAACTCAAACTAAATACAAAACACATGGACCTTTTTTTGTACTCTCAAAATGTACAGGATAATGATATTTCAATATACACATTGTACCTTACGGCATTGGGTTGATTGTACTATATGAAGATGTTTCTATGGGTACATTGAATGTCTAACAAACAAATATGCCTAGCTATATATCTACGTGCGTTATCAGAGCTTTAGCTGGATACGATGACATACATTACACTTATAAGGAAATAAAACCTTAACATTGCAACCACAGCCACCCCTGGAGGTCAGGAGGAGTAACAGCTCCAAACCACATCACTCACGACAATTAAAACACTATACTCAACGCCGGCACCACTCTCACTTGTTCTCAACACTGCTTCCTAACTAAAACAAATCTAAAAACGTGATTAGTGGTTGATCGGCAGATGAACATTTGATGGTTTGATAATGTGATCAATGCTTTGTTTGTGTAGCTGCAGAAAGCAGCTGTTCAAATGTAATGATACTCCTGTCTTTAGGTTAAAATCTTTATAACCTTAATTGAAAACAAAAACAATTAAAAAAAAATATGTTTTAAGGTAGGCAAAGTAAATATCAAGTCCCTTGCCAAGAATTCTAAAGACAGATATTCAAAAATGGAAGAACATATTACAGAAAACTTCAAATATTAATAAAAAGGCTATTAAGCCAATATAGATATTTTAACTTGCGCCTCTTACACACAGTCAGAAAAAATAAGGCTTAGGATAGAAGTGAAACACTGCTCTGGGGTTACAGCTAAACTACACCTGTCCAAGATCACACAATTTTTCCTTTAGAAAAATAGACCTATGCATGGAAGTTAGAGAGAGAGAAAAAAAAGGATACGGAAAGAAATATGAAGTAAGCGAGACAAAGCAAGCTAGAATAGAGAGAAAAATATACACTTCCTGGTGCGATCTCATTGGCTCTCGTCCAGGTGACCAGTGAGTGTGTCAATGCTGCTGCTGTCAGTGTCGGAGGCCAGGGTCTGCTCTGTTGACATGGACGAGATGTCATTGGCCGAGGACGACTGGGAAGCCAACCCCCTCACTGCATCTATCAAAGACAGACAGACAGCGAGAGAGAAAATATAATAGGGTTTATACTGTATGTCTAATGCAGTTGTCACCAACCTTTTCCGAGTCAAGATCACTTTCGCAGTCAAAAAGGAAGCCGAGATCTAGTGTTCAGCTAAAAAAAATGGCTTAAATGGCTGAAATTTGTTTTTAACTACCTAATAAAAACAATTCTGTAGGAAGAGTAGGCCTAATCACAACATATTGGCTAAATGCTTAGCAATATTGTTCTTCTCAGACCATATTATACACTGCTGAAAAAAATAAGCAAATGGAATAGACAACAGGTGGAAATTATAGGCAATTAGCAAGACGCCCCCAATAAAGGAGTGGATCTGCAGGTGGTGACCACAGACCACTTCTCAGTTCCTATGCTTCCTGGCTGATGTTTTGGTCACTTTTGAATGCTGGCGGAGCTTTCACTTTAGTGGTAGCATGAGACTACAACCCACACAAGTGGCTCAGGTAGTGCAGCTCATCCAGGATGGCACATCAATGCGAGCTGTGGCAAGAAGGTTCGCTGTGTCTGTCAGCATAGTGTCCAGACCATGGAGGCGCTACCAGGAGACAGGCCAGTACATCAGGAGATGTGGAGGAGGCCATAGGAGGGCAACAACCCAGCAGCAGGACCGCTACCTCCGCCTTTGTGCAAGGAAGAGCACTGCCAGAGCCCTGCAAAATGATTGCCAGCAGTCCACAAATGTGCATGTGTCTGCTCAAACGGTCAGAAACAGACTCCATGAGGGTGGTATGAGGGCCTGACATCCACAGGTGGGGGTTGTGCTTACAGCCCAACACCGTGCAGGACGTTTGGCATTTGCCAGAGAACACCAAGATTGGCAAATTTGCCACTGGCGCCCTGTGCTCTTCACAGATGAAAGCAGGTTCACACTGAGCATGTGACAGAGTCTGGAGATGCCGTGGAGAACGTTCTGCTGCCTGCAACATCCTCCAGCATGACCGGTTTGGCGGTGGGTCAGTCATGGTGTGGGGTGGCATTTCTTTGGGGGGGCCGCACAGCCCTCTATGTGCTCGCCAGAGGTAGCCTGACTGCCATTAGGTACCAAGATGAGCTCCTCAGACCCCTTGTGAGACCATATGCTGGTGCGGTTGGCCCTGGGTTCCTCCTAATGCAAGACAATGCTCGATCTCATGTGGCTGGAGTGTGTCAGCAGTTCCTGCAAGAGGAAGGCATTGATGCTATGGACCTCCCGTTCCCCAGACCTGAATCCAATTGTGCACATCTGGGACATCATGTCTCGCTCCATCCACCAACGCCACGTTGCACCACAGACTGTCCAGGAGTTGGCGGATGCTTTAGTCCAGGTCTGGGAGGAGATCCCTCAGGAGACCATCCGCCACCTCATCAGGAGCATGCCCAGGCGTTGTAGGGAGGTCATGCAGGCACGTGGAGTCCACACACACTACTGAGCCTCATTTTGACTTGTTAAGGACATTACATCAAAGTTGGATCAGCCTGTAGTGTGGTTTTCCACTTTAATTTTGAGTGTGACTCCAAATCCAGACCTCCATGGGTTGATACATTTGATTTCCATTGATAATTTGTGTGATTTTGTTGTCAGCACATTCAACTATGTAAAGAAAAAAGTATTTAATAAGAATATTTAATTCATTCAGATCTAGGATGTGTTATTTTAGTGTTCCCTTTATTTTTTTGAACAGTGTATTTCAACACTCAAGCTTTGATAATAAAAGAGATCAGTTGGTATAGCACTTGCGAGGCACAGCTGAGCATTAATTGAAATCATTTGAATTTTTATTTCACTGGACTTGGTTCCTGCATCTGTCATGGTGCTTTCACGTCAGTGATCTTCAGGTCGGGGCTCTAGAAAAGATGCCCGAGTTTCCGAATTGAAATTCAGAGTTGGATGACCATTCAAAACATTTTCCCCCCGACTTCCCAATTGTCTTGAATGCACTGAAGTTGGAAGTAGGAGATTTCCCGAGTTCCCAGTTGTTTTGAACACGGCATTCGTCCCAGCGGAGGGAGGGAGAGAGCAGCAGAGGGTTTGCCTCTCACGGTACCTGCTCCCTCCTTCCTTTCCTCCGGTGAGACTGACCAGAGAGAGGGGACACAGTCTTCCACCTGATGGCGAAACTCGAGTCGCACCTCATGTGACAAACATTTTATTTGGATCTGCCTCATGCACAAATTCATGTTGTTCCTATGACCAGAGAAAGTCAAATATTCATCGATATTAAAATAGACACAACGAGCTGCTAATAATAATATTTAAATAAGCAGGGCTATTGATAGACTTGGCTACTAATTCATTGCAGCTGCAGCACGAGTGGACATAGGGAGAAGCGCATTTTATGTTTTGTAATTAGTGTTGAATAAAAGTTTAAAAGACGTGAACTCACAAAAAAAAACCTAATTGACAGTCTCTCTCTGGTCATGGTTTTAAGTCATGAAATCTCACGTAGGCTGGTATCAAACTTCGCTGTGGTCGGGGAAGCTGTTGGCACGGTGATTTAAGCTATCCGATTGGCCAGAGCAGGAGGCGCACTCGCTTTAGCCGGTCCACCGGGAAGGTGGAGTTGGTCTTTTCAAACAAATTAAATGGTTCCAAATGGGTAAACTTTGCCTACCCAGTGTGCACGGCTTCTGAATCAAGTACACCTACCGCCAACAGCACAACATTAAATAGATAAAAAGAACGCAACGTTGCCTTTTATACAGAAATGTTTGGTGATCGATGAGGAATGCCTTGAAGAGCAACGATCGCGATCCACCGGTTAGTGACCACTGGTCTACTATATACCAGGTAGGGATGGACATTTTTTAAATATTACTTTTCAAATAATACCATGAGCCAATTTTTAGGCTCTTGACCAAACAGAATGACACAATGCCACAAAAGCAGTTATTTTCAGGGTGCTACTCCAGTGTTTTTGGCTAACAGTAGCTTAGGCTAACAGCAACAGTGAAAGACAAGTCTGATGTTCACCATAATAGAACTGATTCTGTTTCAAAAGAAGGTGTTTTGCATTGATCTGTGTCAGGTCTTGTGCACCGTCTGTTGGTGCGCGACTATAGGCTAACAGTTATTTGAAGTGAGGAAAATAGCATACCATTGTCAGAGCCAACCAGTGGGCTAAATGCCCTATGATAGTAAATCGCTTTTTCATGTAAATGCCAACCCGTAGCCCATGTGAGAGAAAATTTGCTTTAAATTCAAACAAAATAGGGGGCCTCCCAGGTGGAGCAGCAGTCTAAGGCACTGCTCGCTCTGCCACCAGAGACTCTGGGTTCAAGCCCAGGCTCTGTCGCAGCCGGACGTGACCGGGGGTCCAGAAGCAACACGCAATTGGCCCAGCATCGTCTGGGTTACGGAGAATTTGGCCAGCAGGGATATCCTCGTCTCATCGCGCACCAGCAATTCCTGTGGCAGGCTGGGTGCACGCTGACCAGGTCGCCAGGTGTATGGTGTTTCCAGCAACACATTGGTGCAGTTGGCTTCCGGGTTGGATGTGCGTTGTGTCAAGATTCCATCAACTGGGAAATGTACAAATATTGAATTCCATGGCTCTCGACCTTCGCCTCTCCAGAGTCCGTACAGAAGTTGCAGTGATGAGACAAATTGGATACCATGAAATTGGGAAAAAAAAAAAAAAAAAAGATAACTCAAACAAAATAATTTTATGCATCCTCAGAACTGTAGGCTACATTTACGGTTCGCAACTGTAAACAATTTCCTTTCAAAACCATCTGAAGCAGCAGTAGCTCAATGCATGTACGTACATAAATACTACATTTTTAAATTTGTGTTCATATTTAATGAAGAATTTCAAATGTCATTGTATATCCTTTTTCATTGTTAAAATAGGCCCAATTTTTGTTGTTGTTTTGAATACTTACACACTTTTGGATATTAGAATATGAGAATAACCGTGCCCATCCATAATACCTGGCAGGGTCCACCAGGGGTCAACTCCATTTTAATTTCTTGAAATGGAGAAGTTACGTTGAATTCAATTTGAATTTCAACAACCTTCAAGTTACGGAATTGAATTGGACTGTTAGAATTTTTTGATCTTGGAATTCAATATTTGTACATTTCCCAGTTGATGGAATCAATGCACTTAAGTATCAAAAATGGACAGCCGAATTGGTTTAAAAACATTTCAACTTTAATTTCCATTATAGCTAGGCTGTCTCAACAGTGACATGATCAGCCTGAAAGCCTGAGGGATTTGAATTCTAATTTGGAATTTGTGGAATTATTGGGGATAATATTGAATTGGGAATGTCAATCTTGGAATTTACTTAAAATTAGAATTGAGAGAAACTGAATTCAAAGACCGAACTGGAATTTTAATTGAAATACAATTGAATTTGTGCAATTAACCCCAACCCTGTGGCCTGGCCCACTAACATTCACCACTGTGTCACAGACACAACAGACCTAGAGGACTTGTTATATAGTACAACCTGTACATTAAAGATGTGATCTTGTATCTGTGTATTGTGTAAAGAATTACCTGACTCTTCTTTCGTCGCGCCATTCTTGTTCCTCTCCTCCCAGTCTATCAATTCTTCATAAATGAGCTCTGAGGAGAAAGAGTGATTTGTTTCATCCCTGTACAGTCATCTACACTGTGCGTGCGTGAACGTAACATATCAGAACAGGTGAGAGAGTGCTGTCCCTAGAGGGAGCCACCACCTACCTTTCCACTGTTCGATGCTGTGTTCTCTCTCCTCGAGCTGCTTATCACAGATCTGTGGGGGAGGCTATTAGATACAACATAGTGACACACATATCAGACCAAAAAAATGTATTCCCCATATATATACACACATACATACACCGTTGAAGTCAGAAGTTTACATACATCATAGCCAAATACATTTAAAATCAGTTGATCACAACTCCTGACATTTAATCCTAGTAAACATTTCCTGTTTTAGGATCACCACTTTATTTTAAGAATGTGAAATGCCAGAATAGTAGAGAGAATTATTTATTTCAGCTTTTGTTTCTTTCATCACATTCCCAGTGGGTCAGAAGTTTACACACACTCAATTAGTATTTGGAAGTATGCTTGGGGTCATTGTCCATTTGGAAGACCCATTTGCGACCAAGCTTTAACTTCCTGACTAATGTCTTGAGATGTTGCTTCAATATATCCAAATAATTTTCCTGCCTCATGATGCAATCTATTTTGTGAAGTGCACCAGTCCCTCCTGCTGCAAAGCACCCCCACACATGATACTGCCACCCCCGTGCTGCACGGTTGGGATGGTGTTCTTCGGCTTGCAAGCCTCCCCCTTTTTCCTCCAAACATAATGGTCATTATGGCCAAACAGTTCTATTTTTGTTTCATCAGACCAGAGGACATTTCTCCCCAAATTACAATCGTCGTCCCCATGTGCAGTTGCAAACCGTAGCCTTGCTTTTTTTATGGCGGTTTTGGAGCAGAAGCTTCTTCCTTGCTGAGTGGCCTTTCAGGTTATGTCGATATAGGACTCGTTTTACTGTGGATATAGATACTTTTGTACCCGTTTCCTCCAGCATCTTCACCAGGTCCTTTGCTGTTGTTCTGGGATTGATTTGCACTTTTCACACCAAAGTATGTTGATCTCTAGGAGACAGGATGCATCTCTTTCCTGAGCGGTATGACGGCTGCGTGGTATCATGGTGTTTATACTTACATACTATTGTTTGTACAGATGAACGTGGTACCTTTAGGCATTTGGAAATTGCTCCCCAGGACGAACCAGACTTGGAGGTCTACACATTTTTTTTCCTGAGGTCTTGGCTGATTTCTTTTGATTTTCCCATGACGTCAAGCAAAAAGGCACTGAGTTTGAAGGTAGGCCTTGAAATACAGCCACAGGTACACCCCCAATTGACTCAAATTATATCAATTAGCCTATCAGAATCTTCTAAAGCCATGACATTGTTTTCGGGATTTTTCCGAACTGTTTAAAGGCACAATCAACTAAACTTCTGACCCACTGGAATTGTGATACAGTGAATTAAAATCGGTCTGTAAACAATTGTTGGAAAAATTAATTGCGTCATGCACAAAGTAGATGTCCTAACCGACTTGCCAAAACTATTGTCTGTTAACAAGAAATTTGTGGAGTGGTTGAAAAACAAGTAAATGACTCCAACCTAAGTGTATGTAAATTTCCGACTTCGACTATATACATCCCCTCTCTCAAAAATGTGGAACAGTCCACTCACCGCATCTGCCTCTCCTGGATCGTACCACACGTGGATATACGGGTGATTCAGGGCCTCTTCCACTGAGATGCGGCTCTCGGGATCGATCACTAGCATTTTGGACAGCAGGTCCCGAGCTTGACCCGCTGTCATGGAAATGAGAGAATGGCACATTCACTGCACTGTTTCTACAGCAACCAAGGCTATCTTGACATCATTTCATTAAGATAGACCCCGTGGTCTCTATGCGACCGCTTAAGCCCACACAAGGTGTTAGATAAGAATACGGATCCAGCTTTCAACTAGATCACTTTGATACAGCAACACACAAATTGCTGGATAGTGTTCTTCACTCCTGCTCTTGGAGGGCTACAATATGAGCGAGATTTTGTTCCAGCCCATCAATAACACACCAGTTTCAGCTTATCTATTCATCACTAAGGCCTTGGTCAGCTGAATCTGGTGACGCAGTGATGGGCTAGAGCAAAAGCTTGCGATACTAGAGCCTTCCAGGACCAAGAACTAAAAGAAAAGTAAAAAAGATATTTTAAAAGAAGATACAAAAATCAGAGGGGAGATATCTTACTCTTGAGTCTGTCGTGTTCGGAATCAGAGGGGAAGGCCCAGTCAGGAAATAGTTCAGCGAAGTTCACCCCTGGGTATTGAGGCTTGTTCATCACATAGTTCCTCACAGTCTCCATCAGCCGGTTCATGAACTCCATGGAGGGAGTACCCAGCACCTCAATCACCTTGTTCCACTGGTCTATGTCTGGACAGGCATCACAGTTAAGGAGAACATGGGTGTATGTGTGTATATTACATCAACTAAAAAAATGTCCCATTAGAAAAGGTGAAATAGGCAGCCAGTATAAAATGCTAATCGGAGGCATCCCAGTTCTTTTTTTCATTATCATTGGAGGTGACGTCTACTGGTTGAGGAAAAACACAATGGAGGTGGTCTCAATCGTCCATGTGGATCTAACCAAGTATAAATACTTATTGAGACAATGGAAGAATCAAGTGCCAGAGAGGAGTGGAGACAGAGGGATGAGGAAAGGGATAAAGAGGAGTGAGATATTGAAAAAAAAGAGGGAGTGGGAGAGAGGTGGATGAAGGATACGGTCGGTGCCCTGGAAGATAACGTTGCCCTTCACCATTTCACCCATGATGCACCCCACTGACCAGATGTCCACTGGGAACAGGAAGAAAATGAAAACACACAATGTTCAAACATATGGTTGGTTGTCTTCATAACACAAATCATCAAAATCATAGGAAGACTTACGGCAGTGGTTAAATTATCATATGTTAAAATGGAAGAATAATGCTTTAGTTACGAAATGGTTCAAAATGCAGGATTAAGGACATACTCCAGGCTATTTCCATTCAGAGAGCAGTCTCATCAGGATGGGAAGGACAGACTAACTAACTTAACACACAGCCTTTCAGGCTCCTCTCGCTTAGGAGCACTGCTCATCAGTTTACACAGCTGTTTTGCTTTCTCGATTTGCAAGTCGGGGATGAAATAACGCGTGTCCTTAATGGAGACTTTGAAGATGTCAGAATAACTGTCCGTGTACTTTTCCTCAGCCAACAAGACGAGTAACGAACAGCAAAATCACCAGCCTATGCATAGGCGGCGTTTGAGTTTCACCACATTTTTTACCATAAAAATGCACCTTTATAATAATGCATCATCGCATTTCCAGACTTATGTAAAATAGCCTACTATGCATAATGTGTGGAGTAGATTGGAAAATCATAATTTAGGCTAATAATATAACTCTGTCACAGTTCGCAAAGAAAGAAACGAGAAAAAACCCAGACTAATTACAGGGTAGCCTACTCTGCTGACATTGAAATGGATAAATCAAAACAATGTTGTCCATTTAATAGGCCTATGAGAAGGGGAGATGCAAATAGAATATGACGTCCATCTAAACTGAAGGAAATTGTCCAAAAACAAACTTAAGTGGCACTGACTGAACAACGATAAAGAGTGAACATGCGCAGGGGGCACTCTCCGCTGGTGCTAATAAGATAAGCTATAGGCCTACTGTTCAATTAGGTTGAGAATTTGGTTACTAAAAGACAGATTTTCATTGTCTTCTCTTTACAGAAAGAGCCTTTTGTTTTCCAAACTAATGTTTTATTTCTGTATAGACAGGAGTAGGCTAATTAGGCTATATAATTTTGGCAATTTAATTTAAGTTACTTAGGGAAAGCTTAGATTCCCCTAGCCTTATGGATGCGTCACCTATGAGCCTATGGCAATCTACTACATAGTAAAAAAGTTTACTATTCTATTGGCCAGCTTGTCAAGAAATAAATAGCCCAAACAGTCTCTGGGACAGTTGTGGGAAGATCGATCCCAAATTCATACAACCACTAGGCCGAGGCAACAAAAATAATATTGAAAAGCAATGAATAGATGGAACAGATCATAACATTAATTTAAAATGTAAAGTCTTATTTCTTAACATAATTAGCGCAGTAATGTGCACAAGGCATTTGGCTACCAGACAATGGAAGGAAATTTAAAACCAATAGAATATGAGATAAATAGGCTTTTGGTTTCAATGGCATATGCCCAGGCTACTTTGAAGCAAGGTAAAACATGCCTCATAATATGTAGCAAAATGTTCAGGTTATAAACAATTAACTTCTCTAGGATAGGGGGCAGCATTTGGAATTTTGGATGAAAAGCATGCCCAAATTCAACTGCCTGCTACTCATCCCCAGAAGACAAGATATGCATATTATTAGTAAACACTGAAGTTTCTAAAACTGTTTTAATCATGTCTGTGAGTATAACAGAACTTATGTAGCAGGCGAAACCCCAAGGACAAACCATTCAGATTTTTTGTTTTGTTTTTGAGGTCACTCTTTTCAATGTGTTTTCATTGGGAATCCAGATTTCTAAGGGACTTGCTTGCAGTTCCTACCACTTCCACTGGATGTCACCAGTCTTTAGAAATTGGTTGAGGTTTTTCCTTTGTGTAATGAAGAAGTAGCCCTGTTCAAAACGAGGGTCACTTCATGTGTACTGTTTGATAGAGCTAGCGTCAGTTTGTTTTCTTCCTGTATTGAACACAGATCATCCCGTCTTCAATTTTATCTATTATTTACTTTTAAAAAATACTAAAAGTTGTATTACAAAAGTAGTTTGAAATGTTTTGGCAAAGTTTACAGGTAACTTTTGAGATATTTTGTAGTCACGTTGCGCAAGTTGGAACTGGTGTTTTTCTGGATCAAACACGCCAAATAAATGGACATTTTGGATATAAAATGTACGGAATTAATCGAACAAAAAGGACCATTTGTGATGTTTATGGGACATATTGGAGTGCCAACAGTAGAAGCTCGTCAAAGGCATGATTTATAATGTCATGATTTTATTTCTGCGTTTTGTGTCACGCCTGCAGGGTTGAAATATGTTCTTTTGTTTAGGGAGGTGCTATCCTCAGATAATAGCATAGTTTGCTTTCGCCGAAAATCCTTTTTGAAATCTGACATGTTGGCTGGATTCACAACTCGTGGAACTTTAATTTGGTATCTTACATGTGTGATTTCATGAAAGTTTGATTTTTATAGGAATTTATTTGAATTTGGCATTTTCTACCGTCCCACATATCCCAGAAAGGTTTTAAGTAGGTATATGTTTTCAAAAGGCATACTGCTTCCAGCTCATTGCTAAGTGGTGTGTGACGCGCTGATGAAGCCTGATTTCCGTTGCCAATGCATTTAAATAGTGAATGGGAAGCGCGCTTCAATTACCAGTTGAGAAATAAAAAATAAATCGTGGCCACAGAACTATTTAACACGTGATTGCATTTAGAATTGTTGGCAATAATTGGACTTATAAAAGCACTGTCTGACAGATTTTCCACTCAAAAGGCCCTGTATCACGTGTGATAAATAAGTTGCATAACGAATATACACACATACCAATTAAATTCCAATATAATTATGCAAATTGCCCCATAGACCGATAGGCATGACTGGTCAAATCTAAAAAAAAAAAAAAAAACTTTAAAGTACTACTTAAGTCGTTTTTGGGGGTATCTGTACTTTACTATTTATATTTTTGACAACTTACATTATTTTCTTTAGTAATGTACTTTTCACTCCACATTTTCCCTGGCACCCAAAAGTACTCTTTACATTATGAATACAGGAAAATGGTGCAATTCACACACATCAAGAGAACATCCCTGATCATCCCTACTGCATCTTATCTGGCATATTTAAAACCAAATACTTTTACTCAAGTAAATTTTATATTAAGGCATCTTTACTTTTACTCAAGTATGACAATTGTGTACTTTGTCCACCACTGCGAATAGGCAACAAAAAAAGCACTATTTCACAGATAGATTTTTTTCTCCCAGCCTGGCGCCAATTCTGCTTACTAACTTTTTTTTTTTTATAAAATGAAGGCCAGAAGCTGGATATTTCTGGCTAAAGCAAACCCTGAGTTCTGGCTCAAGCAAACCCTGAGTGTGTGTGTGTGTGTGTGTAGCTGGTACAATAGGATGTGATCAGGGCGTGGATAGTATTTGCTTTGGACTGTGTGCCTTTAACAAATGTTCATAAACCCCTCCCTTGTATTTCTGCCCTGATGAAGACTTATTTTCCTTTGATAAAAGGTCAATTGGAATCTAATGCACTGGAAAAATGTGCCTTAACTTCCTACACAGGAAGTAGGTTTAACTACTGTACATCGATAAAACATAAATGGAATACCATTCACTATGCAACACTGCTACATACAAATTCTCATAATCAGAGTAATGTGTCATAAGTGGAACGAACACGCACGCTCTCACACGCACAAAAGATAGTCTTTTCCAGGGAAGAGGATTTTGTGTGCAATCATCTCAGCCATGATGCAGCCAACAGACCACAGGTCAACTGCAGAGCAGCACAGAACCATCATTATTGGAAACATGATCAAGCGGTATGATCAGAACAGCATGATCAGTCACTGTTCATTCTCTAACCTTGATCAGCCACCACAATAGTTTAGTAGAATCTCTAACTATGATCAATAAAAAGATTTATCCAACCCTTCAAAAGGTCCTTGGACACACCACACATGACCAACAGCACTCCATTTTAAAACCAACCCACTGTGATGGACATTTTTTTTTTTTTTTTACTAATAACCAATTTCTGTGTTCATGCAAGTGACTGATTGAACAAATCCTCACTATCAGTAATTTGGCAGTACGCCCAGAACCTTGTTTAGAGAAAGGGATCTCAGTTTCAAGGTCTCAGCTTAGAGAGAAGAAGCCTTGTGAGGTATTGGTCTGTCACATGCATGATCCAGTATTGGTCATCACGTGAATGAAGCAAACATGAATTATGAATAAGCTAAATCATGCAAATATAACGGGACTGCCCAGTTAGAGCTCCTAATTGACATGTGTACTTGGTGCATTAAGTTTGTTGGAACCACTCCAGCGCGCTGATAATAAACAATGATTCATTTAAAGATTTAAATGATTTAAAGACCAAAAGATGAGACCCACCCAGACCCTAACTGTGAGCTGCCCAGGAGGAGACATCATCCGCGAACAAATGAGGGACAGCAACTGATTTCAGTAAGTCCATTTAAAGGAATCTGAATAAAAATATATGATGAAAAATAAAATCAAGGTGAGTAAACGCATAAAAAGGTACCCATAGTCTTAGAGAGAGAAGGCTATTCACAAGTTTTATGAGAAAACTAGCGCAAGGGCATAACGGTACCATGGAAAGCCCCACTGACAGCTGTCTAAGCATTTGTAAGAAATGTCTACGTTGTCTGCAGCCACTGATACTAAATATGTATGGAAGATACATATGGTGCAAAGCAAGTAAAAAGAGAATCGTTGAAGATGCACAAGACTAAATACGCAAATAGATTTTCTTCACATGCCTGCATGTAAAAAGGGAAAAAAAGATGTTGGTAATGGTTGACAGTTAAATCCAAATGGATTGAGGTTTCCCCACATCAAGTGATGTGTATTGCTGTTGTCTTCTCATTGTTCTTGCCTTGCTTCAATAACACATATCACCAGACTGGGTCTGTTGGATGGTTGGGATTTCTCCCTTAGGATTAGCCCTGTGCTGCCATCGTGTTAGAAGGTAACAGATGGGGCCTCCCGGGTGGCGCAGTGGTCTAGGGCACTGCATCGCAGCGCTAGCTGTGCCTCCAGAGACTCTGGGTTCGCACCCAGGCTCTGTCGCGCCGGCCGTGACCGGGAGGTCCGTAGGGCGACGCACAATTGGCCTAGCGTCGTCCTGGTTAGGGAGGGTTTGGCCGGTAGGGATATCCTTGTCTCATCACGTACCAGCGACTCCTGTGGCGGACTGGGCACAGTGCGCGCTAACCAAGGTAGCCAGGTACACAGTGTTTTCTCCGACACATTGGTGCGGCTGGCTTCTGGGTTGTAGGTGCGCTGTGTTAAGAAGCAGTGCGGCTTGGTTGGGTTGTGTTTCGGAGGACGCATGGCTTTCAACTTTCGTCTCTCCTGTGCCTGTATGGGAGTTGTAGCGATGAGACAAGATAGTAATTACTAACAATTGGATACCACGAAAAGGGGGTAAAACATTTTTTTAACAAATAATTTTATTATAATGGTTAAGATGGATTTTCATTGTGTTCCATGGTGTTATTCACCCCTAGTGGAGCTTTCTGGTACTTAGACTGTACGCAAACAGGAAGTAGAGAATTCGTTCTGCACGCATAGAAGCAGCAAAAAAAAAAAAAAACGCTACGGTGCGGGTCTTTCAGTGTACTTATTTCTGCTTTATATTTTCATGCAACTTCAACTTGAAAGGTATAATGTACAGCTACAATATGTCGATTTGAATTGAATAATAAAGTATATTATTTTCTGTACTCTGCAGTTTCACATCATAAACGTTTTCAATAATTTCATTCAAGAAAAGTCACGCCTTGGGAGTTTTATTGAAGATTTATTGGTTTATTTTTGATTTATTTTTGATTTAGTTGTTAGCTATCTGTCTAGTTTTGCATGGGAACGCAATTCAAGGGCAGAACAAGCCCTCTGACTCCCTGACCTGTAACTCTGCAGTGAGTTCGCCAAGATGATAGGAGAGTATAAGCCAATTTGAAATATATATATATATATATTTCTAACTCAGCAAAAAAAAGAAAACGTTCTCTCACTGTCAACTGCGTTTATTTTCAGCAAACATGTGTAAATATTTGTATGAACATAACATTCAAGAACTGAGACAAACTGTACAAGTTCCACAGATATGTGACTAACAAAATCAAAAGTAACAGTCAGTATCTGGTGTGGCCAC
Organism: Oncorhynchus masou masou; assembly: GCF_036934945.1. Classification (NCBI taxonomy): domain Eukaryota; kingdom Metazoa; phylum Chordata; class Actinopteri; order Salmoniformes; family Salmonidae; genus Oncorhynchus; species Oncorhynchus masou. Next base: position 54,591,556 of record NC_088243.1, read on the forward strand.
CAGCTGCATTAAGTGCATCTCCTCCTCATGGACTGCACCAGATTTGCTGTGAGATGTTACCTCACTCTTCCACCAAGGCACCTGCAAGGTCCCGGACATTTCTGGGGGGGAATGGCCTGATCCAACAGGTCCCAGACGTGCTAAATGGGATTGAGATCCGGGCTCTTCGCTGGCCATGGCAGAACACTGACACATTCAGTGTCTTGCAGGAAATCAGCCATATGGCTCATTCTGTGCGTGGTGGCATTGTCATGCTGGAGGGTCATGTCGGGATGAGCCTGCAGGAAGGGTAACACATGAGGGAGGTCGTCTTCCCTGTAACGCATAGCATTGAGATTGCAGGCAATGGCAACAAGCTCAGTCAGATGATGCTGTGACACACCGCCCCAGACCATGACGGATCCACCACCTCCAAATTGATCCCGCTCCAGAGTACAGGCCTTGGTGTAACGCTCATTCCGTCGACGATAAACACGAATCCGACCATCACCCTTGGTGAGACAAAACCGCAACTAGTCAGTGAAGAGCACTTTTTGCCAGTCCTGTCTGGTCCAGCGACGGTGGGTGCCCATAGACGATGTTGTTGCCGGTGATGTCTGGTGAGGACCTGCCTTATAACAGGCCTACGAGCCCTCAGTCCAGCCTCTCTCAGCCTTTTGCGGACAGTCTGAGCACTGATGGAGGGATTGTGCATTCCTAATGTAACTCGGGCAGTTGTTGTTGCCATCCTGTACCTGTCCCACAGGCGTGATGTTCGGATGTACCGATCCTGTGCAGGTGTTGTTAACTGTGTTCTGCCACTGTGAGGACGATCAGCTGTCCGCCCTGTAGCACTGTCTTAGGCGTCTCATAGTATGGACATTGCAATTTATTGACAGTCCTCATGCCTCCTTGCAGCATGCCTAAGGCATGTTCACGCAGATGAGCAGGGACCCTGGGCATCTTTCTTTTGGTGTTTTTCAGAGTCAGTAGAAAGGTCTCTTTATAGTGTCCTAGGTTTTCATAGCCGTGACCTTTACAAATTGTCTTTGAAAGACAGGGTCATTTCTTTTTTTGCTGAGTATATTATAATATATATAAAATGGTTTAAACTGTGTTGTTATTCTCTGACATTTGTTTTAGAAATCTGTATTAAGAATATTGGTAGCAGTAATAGTTTGTCATACAACAAATAATTTGTCTGGATTTTCTTGAATCAGAAATGCCCTAAACTAAAAAAAAAAAAAAAAAACTGTTGTTCTGGTCTCTCCTTTATGGCGAAAGTGACTACAGATGGTGTCTAGATGCATGGAAGGGATAATTTGACCAAGAACAGTGTGAACCTCATCCCCACTAATCAGCTGAAGTAATGGTGTTCAGTATGGTCCTTCACCACTTCTACCGTGAGACCGGAGTCCGAGCCAGCATGTACACAGCATCCAGTCGAAGCCATCAATTGCCTTTTACTCTCAGGAGTGAGACACGGGTCCACTTGGAGTGAGCATGGAGAAAGATCCCATTCAAACTTGCTAGTGTACTTGTAGGACAAGACATAATGGACTGTAAAGGACAGTGGCGGCTCAGGTTAGTGACATTATCAAGGGCCATCCACTTTGAACATGTGCCATTGGGAGGACAAACTGAAACACATGAAGAAAACGCCAGAAGGATGAGTGTCGGGAGGGAGGGGGGGTAAACTGTGTCCGTAATTGATTTAGGCTTATCCAAAACTGTATATTTGAAGTATCAGGTTGATTGTGGAGGTCTGCACACTGACAAATTTTTGACTAAGAATGAATTGAGATACCACATCTGTCATTACCACAAGGGATGAGAATAGTTGCTACTGGAAATATAAGAATATACTGTATGTTAATGTACATTCTGCTAGTATCGGTGTGTGCTAAGTTGAGGGTCTTAAATTAAAGTGATAGAACCAACTTGAAGCACTAAGAACTACCATTCTAAACTTGGGTTCGACAATTTATCAATAGTTATAATTATGGTTTGGAAAGGCGAGGCTTCTAGAGACACAGCTATACAACTAAAATGTGAGGAGAGCCACTAGATTGGGGCAAGGTTAGCCCAAGCTGCAATCTCATTCTTATCAAGGTTGGTGTGAAACTGTTTAACATGTGTTCTCTCTTCCCTGTGAAAGTCAATATGAATGTACCCTAGACCAAATTCAGGAGATCTCTAGAGAAAATTGGCAATGCCTAAAGAATTGCGTAAATTGGCTCTACAAACAGAGAGGCTCTTGACTATTGTTTGGCAGTTCAAAGGGGCACTTGTGCAATCATTTGTATTTATTATGGATCCCTATTAGCTGCTGTTACTCTTCCTGGAGTCCAGCAAAATTAAGGCAGTTTAAACAATTATAGAAACATCACAATACATTCACAACACACTGTGTGCCCTCAGTCACCCTACTCCACCACTACCGTACTAAATCCATGTGGCTGTATAGTGCATATACGTGTGTTTGCGTGCGCGCGCGCGCGTATATCGGCAATGAATGTTGTACTTTTGCCCCAGATCACTCCTCTCATATGACTGATCTCACCGAACACATTGCCACTGTTGCGAAGAATAATTCCCCACAACCAGAAGAGACGCCTGCAACTTGGTTGGAATCTCCGTTTGGAAGTTGGGGATCCCAAATTGCCAAAATGGGCTACAGCAAGTTTTCCCTTTTTCTTAGTTTGTCCAAATTGTGTTATTGAACATGCTGTGTATGTTTGATAAATTAATTGCCGTTAATAGAAGTATAACCTTTCCTATGATGATAGTGTTACCATACTAATTTGATTGTATAATACAGAACGAAGGGTTTGAAGTGTCTAGTTTCATGTGTTGATTTCCCTTACTTTAAAATTCAAAAAGGCATTTGCACATCTGAGCAAACGTTTTGCAGATGCATTGCAACAGTTGAATAAGACGAATGAAAAATGAAACCTCACACTGCTCTTGATAGTGCCACGGATCTTTAATAAGCTTAACTTATCGGCCTCCACCAGAGCTTTCCCCTTTAAAATAAATATGATAGAGAAGAAAAAAAACTAAATGCTTACATTAAAATGCAATGATTATTATCACACAAGAGATAAGATAAATGTGATGGACATTATTACGTTTGTTCTTTTCTAATAACCAATTTCTGTGTTCATGCAAGTGACTGATTGAACGAGTCCTCACTATCAGTATCTGCAATTTGGCAGTACGACCAGAACCCTGTTTAGAGAAAGGGATATCTTAGTTTCAAGGTCTCAGCTTAGAGAAAAGAAGCCTTGTGAGGTATTGGTCTGTCACATGCATGACCCAGTATTGGTCGTCACGTGAATGAAGCAAACATTATGAACGACGAATAAGCTAAATCATGCAAATATAACTTGTCAGTATATAAGGGAACTAACGGGACTGCCCCGTTAGAGCTCCAAATCGACATGTGTACTTGGTGCATTAAGTTTGTTGGAACCGCTCCAGCGCGCTGATTATAAACCATTATTCATTTAAGATGGAATTCAAGTGTCCCTGTGTAAGAATTTCCATGACACTCCTTTCATAATTCATCTGCAATTTGTTTTTGTAGGTTGTAACCACTATGAGGAATTCCAATCACTAACTCATCAGCACCTTTTGGAATGGAACAACTCTGTTCAGTGGTACACAATACACACAGGACCCAGGACTTGTTAGTGGGTTAGTCAGATTAGTAGCAATTAGGCTGTGTCCTAATTGACACTATTTCGCAAGTTCAATACTTTTAACCAAAGCCAGAGGGTCAAGGGTAGTGCACTACAGGGGAAATAGGGTGTGGTTTGAGACACAGCCATAGCGTTCTTCCCACTTACCGTTCTCCTTGTACTTCATGCCCAGGATGACCTCTGGGGCCCTGTAGTACCTAGTCACCACATAAGGGGTCATCATGAAGTTGGTGCAGGCCGTTCTGGCCAATCCAAAGTCCAGGATCTTCAGAGTACAGTCTGACTTGACCACTATGTTACTGGGCTTCAGATCCTATAGTGAGAGAGGGATAGAGCATACAGCGCATCCGGAAAGTATCAAATCAAATTTTTATGGTCATATACACATGGTTAGCAGATGTTAATGCGAGTGTAGCGGAACGTGACTTAATCCACATGGTTACGTTACAGCCTTATTCTAAAAATGTATTCAATTGCCCCCCCCAAACAATACCCCATAATGACAAAGTAAAAAGAAGTTTGACATTTTTTGCAAATGTATTCAAAATAAAATACTGAAATATCACATTTACTTAAGTATTCAGAACCTTTATTCGGTACTTTGGTGAAGCACCATTGGCAGCGATTACACCCTCAAGTCTTCTTGGGTATGACGCTACAAGCTTGGCACACCTGTATTTGGGGAGTTTCTCTTCATTCTTCTCTGCTGATCCTCTCAAGCTCTGTCACGTTGGATGGGGAAAATAGCTGCACAGCTATTTTCAGGTCTCTCCAGAGATGTTCGATCGCGTTCAAGTCCAGGCTATGGCTGGGCCACTCAAGGACATTCAGAGACTTGTCCCGAAGGCACTCCCGTGTTGTCTTGGCTGTGTGCTTAGGGCCATTGTCCTGTTGGAAGGTGAACCCTCGCCCCAGTCGGAGTTCCTGAGCAGGTTTTCATCAAGGACCTCTGTACTTTGCTCCGTACACCTTTTCCTCAATCCTGACTAGTCTCCCAATCCCTGCCGCTGAAAAACATCCCCACAGCACGATGCTGCCCAGACCATGCTTCACCGAAGGGATGGTGCCAGGTTTCCTACAGACATGACGCTTGGCATTCAGGCTAAAGAGTTCAATCTTGGTTTCATCAGACCAGATAATCTTGTTTCTTAAGGTCTGAGAATCCTTTTGGTGCCTTTTGGCAAACTCCAGGCGGGCCGTCATGTGCCTGAGGAGTGGCTTCCGTCTGGCCACTAACATAAAAGGCCTGATTGGTGGAGTGCTGCAGAGATGGTTGTCCTTCTGGAAGGTTCTTCCATCTCCACAGAGGAACTCTGGAGCTTTGTCAGAGTGACCATCAGGTTCTTGGTTAGGGTAACCAAGAACCTTCTCCCCCATTTGCTCAGTTTGGCCGGGTGGCCCGCTCTAGGAAGAGTCTTGGTGGTTCCAAATTTCTTCCATTTAAGAATGGAGGATTCTGTACATTTGGGGACCTTCAATGCTGCAGAAATGTTTTGGTACCCTTCCCCAGATCTGTGCCTCGGAGCTCCACGGACAACTCCTTCGACCTCATGGCTTGGTTTTTTCTCTGACATGGCACTGTCAACCGTAGAACCTTATATAGACAGGTGTGTCCCTTTCCAAATCATGTCCAATCAATTGAATTTACCACAAGTGGACTCCAATCAAGTTGCAGAAACATGTCAAGGATGATCAATGGAAACAGGATGCACCGGATATCAATTTCGAGTCTCATAGCAAAGGGTCTGAAAATGTAAATAAGGTATTTCGTTTTTCTATTTGTTATAAATTAGCAAACATAAAAAAAAAAAACAGTTTTCGCTTTGTCATTATGGGGTATTGTGTTTAGTTTGCTGAGACTTTAAAAAATATTTAATCCATTTTAGAAATGAGCTGTAACGTAGCAAAATGTAGAAAAAGTCAAGGGGTCTGAATAATATCTGAAGGCACTGTATGTAGTCAAAGTGTGTATGCTGGTGTGTGTGTGCACGCATGCTGCATTCATGCAAGTGTGTGAGCGTGTGCAGGTGTGTGTGCTCCTCACCCTGTGGATGATGCCAGCGGAGTGCAGGTGTCTGATGCCACAGAGGATCTGGTAGAGCAGGTAGGACATCCTCTCATGGTCCAGGTCCATGTGGATCACCTGGCACAGACTGGCATCCATTAGCTCCATCACTAGGTAGCTGGCACAGGGACCGGGAGAGGAGAGGAAAGGAGAAGAGGACATAAGAACAAGCAGAGATTGAATAGTAGATGATTGGCGAGAACGTCTATCAGCAAACCTATGGGTATTACTGTATCAAACTGAATTTGAGTTGAAGACTAGGGTTCCGTTTCAATGTCCACACTCGTATAGTACGCGTAGAATTACGCCATGCATTGGAATGTAGCGTAGAACTACTCAACAATAATAGAAAGACCACAAGTACAAGAAGACTTACAGGTCCTGAAACTCCTCCAGTGACTTCTGAGGCGTGAACACATTGATCAACCTGATAATCTGAGGACAGACAAAACGCCACTCATCAGCTGAATAGATTATTAAAAGAATATAGGTTATTAACAGGTAATGAAACGTAATATCAAGGTATTACTGATGGTTACTATATTGTATCTATTAGGTCATTATTTTTTGCATCATATGTCAGCTTAAAATAGACAATCAGCTCAATAGACAGGGCAGAGGGCTTTCAAACAGTAGCTTGTTAAAAATCGGGTGCCATACGTTTTTGTGGTTGACACATTTGAGCAGCACCAGTTCCCGGTAGGCCCGCTTGGCATGAGTCTGGTTCTGGAATGGCCGACACAGCTTCTTTACTGCCACGGGAAAACCTAACACTGAGTCTAGAGCAGAGCTGGAGAGGGTGGGAGGGGGAAGGGGGTAAAGGGAGGATGGAGAGAAAAATATGTGCCATGACTCATGACAGCGCAAGGCTAAGAGACATACTCATGGAACCTTTCATTCTTGTAGAATAGAGAACAGTAAACAGTAGCTAGCCTAGTTCTAGGACTACCCAACCTATGGCCCAATCCCAAATGGAATGCACTTGTGGAGATACGAGAGGATTTGACTCGTATAAACAAGTGAAACTTTCACTTATTAGAGGGCATATTGTTTGCCTACATAACGGTTGTCTTACCAGACAATGCCCTGTGCCCCGGAGCCGATGGCCCTGAGCTCCTGGTAGCGCTTCAGAACAGTGAAGGTGGAGTCTCCCACCTGCACACTGTAGAACTGGCCCTCATCCACACTCATACTGCTGCCGTCTCAGTCAGGGGCCTCTGTGCTGCCTCAGGGGCCGGAACCAGTCTAGGAGACACAGAGATCGATATAGTAGGACTTGTCTTAATATAATTCATAATATATGTCTGAAATTTGCAAAGCATCCTTCCAGCCATCCAAGACCTGTTAATCTAAACAGAGTGTGTGAGTGGTCTGTGTGTGTGTGTGTGTGTGTGTTTAAATGCAGTATAAGAGGACAGAAGCAGTGAGAGGCTAGCTGACAGATTGAGAGCGCCTAGGGCCGTAGTCTAAACAACACTGCTGTGCCTGCTCTCACCCAGTTACACAACATTACTCCCTTACAACAACCTCTGGCAAAACACATGCAGCTTGACACATACATGTTTGGGGCGACCTGACCAAATTCACATAGAAATGTAATTCGCATTGAAAACATGTGCGCTATTTCTATGCTTCGTTTTTGCGTCTTGTACTTTTGAACACCGGTATAAAGCAGCTGAAAAAATAATATTTTTGGTTATGGGAAATATATTTCACAATGGTTTAGATGGTACAATCATTCTCTCTATTATACTTGCTTGTTTTGTCAAACTGAAATTTTAGCAACCAGGAAAGGCGGATCAATTTCTGCATAGTGCATCTTTAAAAAATGTATTTTATTTAAAAAAAAATTAAAACACGTATACACAAACTGACAAAACAGTTCATCTATGCTGATGAAAATCTGCCTGTTAGCGTGGTCTGTGTTTCAGGACCTCAGAGATAATGTGTGGGCATGCTGTAGCTGATGCTTCTGGCAGGAAGAAAGAGGAATGTTATTACTGGCTGTGTATGTGGGGGGAGGCATGTTTGTGTCAGTGTGTGTGTGATTGCAGATGCCCACACTGTTGTAGCAGTGTGTGGGCACCATGACAAATCCCCACAGGTGAATTGGACTCGGCTACATTACAGGCAAATTGCCAAAAGCAAGAAGGCAAGATACAGGGGAAATCGTATCCCTTTATATTTTTTAATATTTTTTAAACACAATAAATGACAATGACACAGACAATGACACTAAACACAGAGGTACACATGGAAAAGACATGCACTCATGTCATGCATCTATAATCGCATGTGAAACCACAGTAGTTGTGCGTGCGCACATACAAGGTTAGGGAGAAACGGATTTACGTGGAATCCATTACATGTAACAGATATATATATATATATATATTTTTTTAACTAGTTAAGTTACCAGCTAAAATATTGTAATCAGGTGACAGATACTTTTGAATAAAATAAATAAATAAAAATCTTTGTCACCGTTGACGTGTCGGTCCCATGTTTCAGGAGTTGAATTTAAGATCACAGAAAATGTCCACATACACAAGAAGCTTATTTCTCTCAAATTGTGTGCCCTAATTTGTTTACGTCCCCATTAGTGAGCATTTCTCCTTCGCCAAGATAATCCATCCACCTGACAGGTATGGCATGTCAAGAAGCTGATTAAACAGCATGATCATTACACAAGTGCACCTTGTGATGGGGGACACCAAAAAGCCACTATGGGGGACACCAAAAAAGCCACACAACACAATGGAGAGTGATGGAGTGCTGCATCATATCACCCGACCTCAACCCAATTTAGATGCTGTGGTAGCCATGCTGGTTAAGTGTGCCTTGAATTCTAAATAACTCACTGACAGTGTCACCAGCAAAGCACCCCCACACCTCCATGCTTCACAGTGGGAACCACACATGCGTAGATCATACGCGCCACTGTCAGTACTCTGCGTCTCACAAAGACACGGCGGTTGGAACCTAACATCTCAAATTTGGACTCATCAGACCAAAGGATTGTGCTCGTGTTCCTTGGCCCAAGCAAGTCTCTTCTTATTGGTGTCCTTAAGTAGTCTTGGCTTTTCTGCAATTCAAACATTTATTTGAGCTGTTCTTGACATAATATGGACGTGTCTATCTTCTTTATACCTCCCCGACCTTGTCAAAACACAACTGATTGGCTCAAACGCAATAAGGAAATTAAGACATTTCACAAACTAACAAGGCACACCTGTTAATTGAAATGCATTCCAATTGACTACTTCATGAAGCTGGTTGAGAGAATGCCAAGCTGTCATCAAGGCAAAGGATGGCTACTTTGAAGAATAATCAAATATATTTTCATTACTACAAGATTATTACTGTGCTATCTAACCTCCAAAAGAGCTTCAATGCCATACAACACTCCTTCAATGGCCTCCAACTGCTCTTAAAACGCTAGTAAAACCAAATGCATGCTTTTCAACCGTTCGCTGCCTGCACTCGCACGCCCGACTAGCATCACCACCCTGGATGGTTCCGACCTAGAATATGTGGACATTTATAAGTACCTAGGTGTCTGGCTAGACTGCAAACTCACCTTCCAGACTCATATCAAACATCTCCAATCCAAAATCAAATCTAGAGTCGGCTTTCTATTTCGCAACAAAGCCTCCTTCACTCACGCCGGAAAAATGACCCTAGTAAAACTGACTATCCTACCGATCCTCGACTTCGATGATGTCATCTACAAAATAGCTTCCAATACTCTACTCAGCAAACTGGATGCAGTTTATCACAGTGCCATCCATTTTGTTACTAAAGCACCTTATACCACCCACCACTGCGACCTGTATGCTCTAGTCAGCTGGCCTTCGCTACATGTTCGTCGCCAGACCCACTGGCTCCAGGTCATCTACAAGTATATGCTAGGTAAAGCTCCGCCTTATCTCAGTTCACTGGTCACGATGGCAACACCCACCCGTAGCACGAGCTCCAGCAGGTGTATCTCACTGATCATCCCTAAAACCAAAACCTCATTTGGCCGCCTTTCTTTCCAGTTCTCTGCTGCCTGCGACTGGAACGAATTGCAAAAATCTCTGAAGTTGGAGTCTTTTATCTCCCTCACCAACTTTAAACATCTGCTATCTGAGCAGCTAACCGATCGCTGCAGCTGTACATAGTCCATCGGTATATAGCCCACCCAATTTACCTACCTCATCCCCACATTGTTTTTATTTTACTTACTTTTCTGCTCTTTTGCACACCAGTATCTCTACCTGCAAATGTTCATCTGATCATTTATCACTAGTGTTAATCTGCTAAATTGTAATTATTCACTCCTATGGCCTATTTATTGCCTACCTCCTCATGCCTTTTGCACACAATGTATATAGATTATTTTTTTTCCTACTATGATATTGACTTATTTATTGTTTACTCCATGTGTAACTCTGTGTTGTTGTCTGTTCACACTGCTATGCTTTATCTTGGCCAGGTCACAGTTGCAAATGAGAACTTGTTCTCAACTAGGTTAAATAAAGGTGAAATAAAACATTTAAATAAAAATTCCATGTGTCATTTCATAGTTGATGTCTACAATGTAGAACATTTTAAAAATATAGAAACAAAATACCTGTAACGAGTAGGTCTGTGCCCCCCATCCCCGGCTTACTTTTATGGGTTAATGTAAAGATAATATGATTAAGTTATCTATAGAAAGCAATGGGTTGGAAGAAGCCTAACATAACCAACCCATAAAGGAAATGCAACATCAATTTCTGGCCCGCTATGTAAACTCTAACATAGTTTTTTCCTGCAATAGATGTTGGTAAATTGGCTATATTAATTTGTCTTCTAATGTCTCTTAAAAGGGAAAGTCATTTGAAAGCAACAAAGACTACTAAGGAGGTATCAGTCGCATTAAAATCATACTTAAATTATGGGTTGGCACTGATTTACTATAGACTAGACCACTCACTAAACTATTATGTGAACAGCGTTAGTTTTAGACAGAGTATAAACACATATCCTGTGTGAGCATGAGTATCTTCACAGCTAGCCCTGTGTGACACACAGGGACCCCTGGGGAAGGATGTGATGCGGCTCCCTGGAGCCAACTGCCTGGAATATCAGATTATAATACAGCAACACACACAAAGGCAGTGCTTATCTGTATGGAGAGAGAGTCTTATAAAAAGGAGTAGAGGTCGACCGATTATGATTTTTCAACGCCGATGCCGATTATTGGAGGACAAAAAAAAGCCGATACCGATTAATCGGCCAATTTTTACCATATATTTGTAATAATGACAATTACAACAATACTGAATTAACACTTATTCTAACTTAATATAATACATCAATAAAATCAATTTAGCCTCAAATAAATAATGAAACATGTTCAATATGGGTTAAATAATGCAAAAACAAAGTGTTGGAGAAGAAAGTAAAAGTGCAATATGTGCTATGTAAGAAAGCTAACGTTTAAGTTCCTTGCTCAGAACATGAGAACATATAAAAGCTGGTGGTTCCTTTTAACATGAGTCTTCAATATTCCCAGGTAAATTGTTTTAGGTTGTAGTTATTATAGGAATTATAGGACTATTTCATATACCTTTGACTATTGGATGTTCTTATAGGTACTTTAGTATTGCCAGTGTAACACTATAGCTTCCGTCCTTCTCCTCGCTCCTCCCTGGGCTCGAACAAGGAACACATCGACAACAGCCAACCTCGAAGCAGCGTTACCCATGCAGAGCAAGAGGAACACCAGCTCCAAATCTCAGAGCGAGTAACGTTTGAAACGCTATTAGCGCGCACCCTACTAACTATTTAGCAATTTTACATCACATCGTTACACCAGCCTAATCTCTGGAGCTGATAGGCTTGAAGTCATAAACAGCAGAGCTGCTGGCAAAACGCACAAAAGTACTGTTTGAATGAATGCTTATGAGCCTGCTGGTGCCTACCATCACTCAGTCAGACTGCTCTATCAAATCATAGACTTAATTATAACATAATAACACACAGAAATGTGAGCCTTTGGTCATTAATATGGTCGAATCCGGAAACTATCATCTCGAAAACAAGACGTTTATTCTTTCAGTGAAATACGGAACCGTTCCGTATTTTATCTAACAGGTGGCATCAATCAGTCTAAATATTCCTGTTACATTACACAACCTTCAATGTTATGTCATAATTACGTAAAATTCGGGCAAATTGGCGCAATGAGCCAGGCGCCCAAACTGTTGCATATACACTGACTCTGCGTGCAATGAACGCAAGAGAAGTGACACAATTTCACCTGGTTAATATTGCCTGCTAACCTGGATTTCTTTTAGGTAAATATGCAGGTTTAAAAATATATACTTCTGTGTATTGATTTTAAGAAAGGCATTGGTGTTTATGGTTAGGTACGCGTTGGAGTAACGACAGTCCTTTTTCTCGAATGCGCACTGCATCGATTATATGCAAGGCAGGACACGCTAGATAAACTAGTAATATCATCAACCATGTGTAGTTATAACTAGTGATTATCAATGCGGTGCATATCATTGCTCCAATGTGTACCTAACCATAAACACCAATGCCTTTCTTAAAATCAATTACACAGAAGTATACATTTTTAAACCTGCATATTTAGCTAAAAGAAATCCAGATGAGCAGGCAATATTAACCAGGTGAAATTGTGTCACTTTTCTTGCATTCATTGCACGCAGTCAGTGTATATGCAACAGTTTGGGCCGCCTAATTTGCCAGAATTGTCCGTAATTATGACATAACATTGAAGGATACGCAATGTAACAGCAATATTTAGACTGATGGATGCCACCCGTTAGATAAAATACGAAACGGTTCCGTATTTCACTGAAATAATACATGTCTTGTTTTCGAGATGATAGTTTCCGGATAAGACCATATTAATGACCACAGGCTAGTATTTCTGTGTGTTATCATGTTATAACTAAGTCTACGATTTGATAGAGCAGTCTGACTGAGCGATGGTAGGCACCAGCAGGCTCGCAAGCATTCATTCAAACAGCACGTGTGTGCGTTTGCTAGCAGCTGTTTATGACTTCAAGCCTATCAACTCCCGAGATTAGGCTGGTGTAACCAATGTGAAATGGCTAGCTAGTTAGTGGGGTGCGCGCTAATAGCGTTTCAAACATCAATCGCTCTGAGACTTGGAGTGGTTGTTCCCCTTGCTCTGCATGGGTAACGCTGCTTCGAGGGTGGCTGTTGTCGATGTGTTCCTGGTTCGAGCCCAGGTAGGAGCGAGGAGAGAGATGGAAGCTACTGTTACACTGGCAATACTAAAGTGCCTATAAGAACATCCAATAGTCTAAGGTTAATGAAATACAAATGGTCTTGAGAAATAGTCCTATAATTCCTATAATAACTACAACCTAAAACTTCTTACCTGGGAATATTGAAGACTCATGTTAAAAAGAACCACCATATGTTCATATGTTCTCATGTTCTGAGCAAGGAACTTTAACGTTAGCTTTCTTACATGGCACATATTGCACTTTTACTTTCTTCTCCAAGACTTTGTTTTTGTATTTGAGGCTAAATTGATTTTATTGATGTATTATATTAAGTTAAAATAAGTGTTCATTCAGTATTGTTGTAATTGTCATTATTACAAATAAATAAAACTTTTTTTTATCGTCCGATTAATCGGTATCGGCTTTTTGTGGTCCTTCAATAAATCGGTATCGGCGTTGAAAAACCATAATCGGTCGACCTCTAGTCAAGACCCTGGTGAGGACGCAGAGCATGCATATCAGCTTCCCCGAGACAGTTTCTGCTGTACTTCTTCAGTTGTGCAAACACACAGTTTTGTCAGTAAGTCTAAGCCAGAGTATCCTGGGCTGGCGTGGTTACATGTGGCCTGCGGTTCTGAGGCCGGTTGGACTTACTGACAAATTCGCTAAAAACGACATTGGAGGCGGCTAATGGTAGAGAAATTAACATTAAATTATTTGGCAACAGCTCTGGTGGACATTCCTCCAGTCAGTATGCCAATTGCACTCTCCCTAGTGTTATGCAAGACAACTGCACATTTTAAAAGGGACCTTTTATTGTCCCCAGTACAAGGTGCACCTGTGTAACAATCATGCCGTTTCATCAGCTTCTTGACGTGCCAGACCTGTCAGGTGGATGGATTAATTTGGCAAAGGTGAAATGCTTACTAAGAGTGATGTAAACAAGTTAGTGCATTTTTTTGAGAGAAATAAGCTTTTCATGCATATGGAACATTTCTGGGATCTTTTATTTCAGCTAATGAAACATGGGACCAACACTTCACATGTTACTTTTATATTTTTGTTCAGTCTATGATACTCTCCTGAGAGAAGAAATTAAAGCTATGGCTTCTCTCAATAATAAATACATTAAAAAACACCACACACACGCACGATATTGCATCATTCAGAACCTAAAGCAAGTGGAAAACGACAATCTTTTAAAAAGTACAAATGAATGAACCTCAAATGCAGTCATTGATTTGGCTCAAGAAAGCGTGAATAATGTAATCTCATTCCATGTAGGTTACTAAATTGACTTCAGACAAAAAATAAGCGATTAAATGGGAGATCGTACGGAAACACTGAAACGCCCTATAGCATAGCCTACTTCCCCCAAGCGTTAACCCCGCTATTTCGTTCCCATTCAATTCCTAGCTGGTAAACTGGCACAACCCGGTTGATTGAAAGATGAAGTCATCGCCCATCTTCTCATCGACCCCCGGTTTATGACACCGCATACCATCGGCAATCCACTATACCCTACCATAATGTCAATCGTCAGAGGTTTGATAAAACTCACGTTTTCTGGTGTGCCACTTATTATTCGCCAAGGCCCTGGCTCTTCCGTTTCTATCACTCCGAGCAGACAATGCAGTAGCAGGAATGGAAAAAGGACGGACAGCGGGCAGAATCATACGACACCTACCTTCTCCCTTCGCTTCTCCTATGTCACTCCCATGCATGGAAATGACGAGATACCAGCTCCTCTCCCTTGTTGGGAATATCGGGAATTAAGTAAAGTTGTGAAGATCAGTTTTCTTAATTGCCAATAGAAATGTGAAAATGCTTCCAGAGTTTGAAACCAAAATGACAAACTCCTGCACTATCAGAGGCGGAGGAGGGTATGTCAGGGTTCAAGTGCTTGTCGAAACGAAGAAACTCGGAAATGTCCGACTTGCTAATTGGTTGTAGTTAAACACGTGCCGCAAGTCGGAAATGTCTGTGTATCCTAGTTCCGACTAGAACGTGAACGCGGCAGTAGACTCAGCACAACAAGTGAATGACGTAATCACGTTGTTTCACGTTGGACTCCTGAAAGTTTGTGGCAAACTTTTTTTTATTGTCGAAAGAAACATTTACATATGTTTCCATTAAATTGGCGACATATTTTAAGCGAATATTCTAAATCCGCATAAAGAAAATATTTTCCCACCAGTAACCACGTTTCCAGCCACAGTTTTTATGAGAGTAAAGTCATACCGTATTAAAAAAATGGAAACAGGAAGTTTTGGTACAATTTAATAAATGCAGACAAGATAATTTGCTCGTTCTACATGTCTACATGGTGGCATCTTTTTGTATCGGTAAAATGTATTATGCGAGAAATGGCGATGGAAAGGCCTTTATGCCCAAGTATTGATATAACAACCATCATATCGAAGTAAACTTGGAGTCACGTGATGCTATGTCTCGGGAAACCATGCAGTTTAAATTAGGCTACAGGAAATCAATTAAGATGAACTTCACAGGGTGGTGAAAGTGCATGGTATGAGCTTGCTGCTCCTTTCCAATATATATCGAGGATCTTATTCTGGTGACATGATCATCGATGCTTGACTGACGTTTTGACAAATAAAAACATTCTCGCTCTCATACATAGTCTCATCGTGTAAACTTGCCTACCCACACTGTATCTGTAAATGTGCCAAGACCAGAGTCGGCACATTTTCTATTTAACAGTTGTGACAAAACTATCGGTAGATTCGGTGCGAATTACGGGGGAATAAGACTTTAGCTCCCATAAATGCAACAAAAGTGTGTATATATTTAACCATTCTCGTCTTTCTTTAAAATGTAATGGTAAATCTGTTTTACAGTGGTAAATATGAAGCTGGTAAATATGAAAATAAAAGCTCCCAAATGAAAATAACACCCCATTTCTCTGTTATGGTTTAATCCATTTATTTCTACGTGGCAGTGCTGTCCACTCAGTAGTGCTGAATTTCGGCCTTAGCCAAAGCTCCTTTATGCGTAAGATTTTACTTTGTACTTCCTCGTTTCCGCCATTTGTTTGCCATACATTCTTGATTAAAAAATGTACCTATGCCTTTATTCTAATGCATTAGATTTATCCATTGATTTATCATTGTTTGCTTTTGTCAGTCAGCTGTTTAGAGCTCTCATTACTTTGTTTTTTCAAGTGCACAGCTGGTTCTCCCTGACATCCTTGGCCAAAAGTAGTACGCCATTTATTTACCTTTATTATTTTTTATCAATATTTGTTTTCTTACCTGGATCAGCTGATGAGGTCAACAATATCACTAGACCCCTAGCCTACAGCTAGACACCAATTCTCATCCAATCCATCCAACAAGTATACTATAATGACAGCAGATCTAGAAGGTGATTTGACATTTGATTTGGCAATGGCATAGGCCTACATCATTTGGGATTTGTGTGCCCATGAAAACTGTTATATGGCGAAGCATAATTAAATGATACACACACATAGTTACACTTACGGTACACTTACATTGCATTTTTATAAATGCTTAATAATGACAAATAACACAAATGAATGTCATTAATGTAATGGATGAAATGTAGCTTTTTTATGTCACATGATCTGTGACAACTCATGAACTAGGGTGATGAATATGTTTTTTAATTAAACTCATGTAATATATTGAAAGTAGGCTACCTGTTCTGCGTGTGTTCGTGTGTGTAAAATTGCCTCGGCTGAGAGGGTAGGTTATCTTGGTGTAGACCTAGTGGAGGGTAAACAGTTTTCCCACCTTTTTCAGAAAAATGCATTGAAAGTATAGGGAGCGTAATGGGGATCAGAATTTAGCCACTTTTTTTTTTTTTTTTTTACAACTACATCACTGGCTACCGGTAGGCCTATTGGAAGTTCGTGGTAATGCACATTGTAGCCTAGTCTAGTAAATTGACAGTGTGTTCGGGTGACCATCACCTTTTTCCCGGGACAGTTTCAGCCCCATTTCAGGTGTCCATATTTTTCAGGCTACAAAAAAGGCACATTCTTCAGCAAGACGCATCAATTATTGTAGGCCTAATCAATGGTAATTGTTGTATGTCGTTAGGCACACTTTTTGGTGTTTTGTAACAGATGTCTATTTTCATTCATCAAATGGCATAAGAATAAAATAAAATAGTATTTGTCACATGTGCCGAAGGCAACAGGTGTAGGTAGATATTATCTTACTTAAGAGTCCTTAGCCAACAATGCCGAGTATTAAAAAAGTAAGTAAGAACATTTAGCTAAATAAGCTAAAGGAAGAATAGTAACACAATAAAATAACAATGATGCATACAATGGGTACCGGTAGTCAGTCAATGGGTTAGTCAAGGTAATTGAGGTAATATGTACATGAAGGTATGGGTAAAGTGACTATGCATAGTTAATAAGCAGAGTTTTAATTATTATTTTTAATTTTACCTTTATTTAACCAGGCAAGTCAGTTAAGAACAAATTCTTATTTTCAATGACGGCCTGGGAACAGTGGGTTAACTGCCTGTTCAAGGGCAGAACGACAGATTTGTACCTTGTCAGCTCGGGGGTTTGAACGCTCTAACCGCTAGGCCACCCTGCCCCAATAAACAGAGTAGCTGCAACATGGAACTTTGAAGAGTGTGAAGGAATGTGAACGTATGCATGTGTGTGTGTGTGTGGCATCAATATGCATGTGTGCATGTGTTTTGTGTGTTTATCTGTTTGTGTGTGTGTTGGAGTGTCAGTGTAGTATGTGTGAGTGTGTGGTTAGAGTCCAGTGAGTATACATCGACCTGTGCAATAGAGTCGGAGCAAAAAATATAAATAATAATAAAATAAGGGCGTCAATGCAAATAGTCTGAGTAGCCATTTGATTAACCGTTCAGCAGTCTTATGGCTTGGGGATAGAAGCTGTTCAGGTGCCTTTTGGTCACAGATAGACGCTCCGGTACTGCTTGCCGTGCGGTAGCAGAGAGAACAGTCTATGACTTGGGTGGCAGTAGTCCTTGACAATTTTTAGGGCCTTCCTCTGACACCGCCTGGTATGTAGGTCTTGGATGGCAGGAAGCTTGGCCACAGTGATGTACTAGGCTATATGCGCTACCCTCTGTAGCACATTGCAGTCGGATGCCAAGCAGTTTCTGTCACGCCCTGACCATGGAGAGCCCTCGGGGTTCTCTGTGGTGTAGTGGGTCGGGGTGTGACTAGGGGGGGTTTCTGGGTATTGTATTTCTATGTTGGTGTGTGTGTATGGTTCCCAATTGGAGGCAGCTGATAATCGTTGCCTCTAATTGAGGATCATTCTTAGTGTGTCCTTTTTCCCACCTGCTATGTGGGATATTGTTTTGTGTGAGTGCCTATGTATTTCACGATCGATATATCTTTATTGTTTTGGAAGTTTCACTATCATTAAAATGTGGAACTCTACTCACACTGCGCCCTGGTCCAATTATTCATACGAGGGTCGTGACAGTTTCCATACCAAGCGGTGATGCAACCATGCTTTCGATGGTGCAGCAATATAACTTTTTGAGGATCTCAGGTCCCATGCCAAATCTTTTCAGCCTCCTGAGGGGGAATAGGCATTGTCATGCCCTCTTCACGATTGTCTTGGTGTGTTTGGACCATGATAGGTCCTTAGTGATTTGGACACCAAGGAACTTTAAGCTCTCGACCGGCTCCACTACAGCCCCGTAAGCAGAAAAGTACATGTTGTGTACAAGTCATCACGCACTGATTTGTATCTGCAACAAGTCAGTTTGGTGGAAACCCACCACCAGTGGAGAAATTTGCATATTTTCTTTATGCAGATCCTTTAATATTTACATGAAAATCTGTCTCCAATTGAATGGAAACCTAGCTAGTGGTGTGTTTCCTATAGAGTTGAATACAGTTTATTCCCGGTATTTTACAAATGTTCCATCACGAGAATACATCTCCTTGTCTGGATTTGATTAGAGCTATGATTAAAAATTCTGAACCTGATTCAATACATTTTATGTCTCACATTAAAGACATTTATGGCTTGATTCAGGAAACTGGCCGTATGTCACGCGTCACTACTTCACAGGGGAGCTATTTGAATGTAAACGTATTATTATTATTTTTTTATCAAAATGCCTTTTTTTGGCAGAAATGCCTTCTGGAACATGTGAACTTTCATGTGCCTTAATAACAAACTTGTATGGCATCTGTAAATACGAATACAATTGTTAAATTACAATCCTAGTTGGTTTAGCCACGGAAAAAGACAGAAACCTTCCCGCTAGCCATGATTGGTCGGAGACAATGGATGGGCTGGACATGTGGAGAGATGAGTTCGGATTAGTCTGCCATGTAACACGCTTATATCTATAACATGCAGATTCATGCAGGGTAGTAATGTTATAAGTTGGAATTGTGGTTAATAGTTTAGCAAGCTAGCGAGCTACATGTCTAAACAAAATACTCTACTATGCAAGTAATCACTTCACTACACCTGTGTCCTGTGCATGTGACACATAAATGTAGACTTTATTTGATATAATATGTGTTTACAAGAGATGGTAATGTGAAGAACATGACCTGCACCAAAGTCAAATTAGGATATAAAGTTAGGCCAACGAGACAGTGTCCAAGTTCTAAAATCCTCCAGTAGAATGCCCTGCTTTTATTTCGTCACACTCACAACCGTAAGTTATTTTCTGTAATTGGCTTGCCATTAACTTGTAAATAATATTATTGTTGTGAGTTTATTTTCCTGTAATAATGAAGACACATGAGCTAAAATGAAGAAGTTGTAACCTATATGATTTGGTCATTATTTGAACTGGCTAGCCAGCCAACTTAACATTAGCTAGCTAGATAACTAAATAGAAACTAATCAAAATATTGTTTAGAAAGTTGCTTTTAGTTGCCTGGTTTACTAGATTGACATATACTAAATCCATTTTTAAATGTTTGGGTTTATTGGTGTTAAAATACACTAGTTATGCTATTTTGGACCAGCAAAACACCAGTTTCAACACCAACAGTATAGAGGCAACTCAGGGATGGTGGCCTTCTAGGCAGAGTTCCTCTGTCCAGTGTCTGTGTTCTTTTGCCCATCTTAATCTTTTATTTTTATTGGCCAGTCTGAGAGATATGACTTTTTCTTTGCAAGTCTGCCTAGAAGGCCAGCATCCCTGTGTTGCCTCTTCACTGTTGACATTGAGACTGGTTTTTGCGGGCACTAGTTAATGAAGCTGCCAGTTGAGGACTTGTGAGGCGTCTGTTTCTCAAACTAGACACTCTAATGTACTTGTCCTCTTGCTCAGTTGTGCACCGGGGCCTCCCACTGCTCTTTCTATTCTGGTTAGAGCCAACTTGCGCTGTTCTGTGAAGGGAGTAGTACACAGCGTTGTACGAGATCTTCAGTTTCTTGGCAATTTCTTGCATGGAATAGCCTTCATTTCTCAGAACAAGAATAGTCTGACGAGTTTCAGAAGAAGGCTCTTTGTTTCTGGCCATTTTGAGCCTGTAATCGAACTCACAAATGCTGATGCTCCAGATACTCAACTAGTCTAAAGAAGGACAGTTTTATTGCTTCTTTAATCAGAACAACAGTTTTCAGCTGTGCTAACATAATTGCAGAAGGGTTTTCTAATGATCAATTAGCCTTTTAAAATGATAAACATGGATTAGCTAACACAATGTGCCATTGGAACACAGGAGTGATGGTTGATGATAATAGGCCTCTGTACGCCTACGTAAATATTCCATAAAAAAACAAAAATCGTCCTTTTCCAGCTACAATAGTCATTTACAACATTAACAATGTCTACACTGTATTTCCGATCAATTTGATGTTATTTTAATGGACATTTTCTTTTGCTTTTCTTTCAAAAACAAGGACATTTCTAAGTGACCCCAAACTTTTGAACGGTAGTGTATATTATAAAATACAATCATGGTTTGTGATAAACCAGCCCAACTTTCTTTAACCCCCATAAAAAAAACAGATAAAATACATTAACTACAGTACATCTCAATGTAACATGTTTTACCCTTTACAGTACAAAACTACAATCCATATCACTTTATGCATATCAGTCTTCTATTGAGATGTGAAGGGAAATGCCTCACATTTTCGAGAACAAGGGTTAGGGCATGTCAATATCGCCGTTGTGGATTACACTCTGGGAGATTAAATCCACTATAAAAGTAAGTGCAACCAATTGGTCTTCATCCATAAATAAGCCAATGGAACCCAAACAGTCTTCATAGAATAGGGCAGAGATGTCGCTCACAATGCTGCATGACAGACAACATAATCTGATTGCAATGGTGAACGCCATACAATGACTAAACAGAGAATTATGATTCATGAAAGGGTAGTGAATGAAAGGAAGTATATTTCTTATAGTATCTTACAAGACTGTAGCAGTATCACCCGGCCCTTTTCAACAGATTGGAGTGTTGATTATGAACAGTAATCCTCTCGTGATTAAAACCATATTAGATTCACTCTGACAAAGGAGTGATAAAGAAAGTGCCCCTTGATTATGGGACTACAGGGAATGCCTTTTTGTGTACAGTACACCAAAGCAATGTGTGTAGGCCCTACATCACAAGTGTTATGTCCCAATAGCCTACATAGAGCTTTTCAGAATAGTTCCCTACAACATGCTAGCTATTGGCTCTGCTAAATAACAGAATGCTATGGAATAGCCTACACTCCCCAAGATGCAAAGCTAATAAACTTCCACGGGACAGAGAACCCATTTAACAACGATAATATTATTGGAAACATTCACAATGCCTCCCATATTGCACAATTGTAAGCGCTTCAATACACCAACTAAATGCATTACTCCTACAATATGTATTTTTGGCTCAACTGTTTGTGGACAAGGCACACATTTGGTACAAGGCACAGTGTGCACAGGACTGTATAGCGAAAGGATCTTGCTTTGGAGGCATTATTGGAGATAATGCTGATTTGACAGATGGTCAACGTTTTGATCTCTCTCTCTACAAGGCCCAAAAGGTCAATGGCACCGCCTCAACAGTGTGTCAATAGGACTTCACATTTCTCTGCTTTAAAAAAGTCACGTCGCTCTATTCACACACACGCACACAAACACACGTTTGTTTTAATATCCTTGTGGGTACCATAAAATTGATTTCCATTCAAAATGATATTTTCCCTAACCCTTCAACCTAACCCTAACTCTTAACCCTAACCCCTAACCTTAATTCTAACTCTAACCCTAAACCTAACCCCTAAGCCTAAAAAAGCCTTTTTCCTTGTGTTGATCGGCGAAATGTCCCCCCTTATCCCAAATTGCCTTGTTTTACTATCCTTGTTTAACTTCTTGTCCCCACAAGGATGGTCAAACCAAAAACACACACAAACACCATCTACACACATAATCGCACTTTGATGGCTTCGCCTCCTCTGTCTCTCTCCTCAGCAGAGCAGTGATGTGGCCTCTACAGCCTTCTGCCTGTCTGTCTGGTTCTACTCCACTGTGACAGACTTGGCCAGGCTCCTGGGACAGTCCACCTACAACCAGAGGAAAGAGAGAGACAGCCATTAAACCAGCTCAAAACCGAGGAGTAAAAGGAAACAACACAAGACTAGATAAACATACAGCATAGTTGATTTTGTGAGGACCTGTAGATTTGAATGCTTGTTGCAATGACATCAAAATAAAATCAAGAGTAAATACTGGGAATGAAAAGGTACAGTAGTGGAGGTCTGTGAGCAAAGGAAAAGATTGCATTAAGACAAGGTAGGTTGCAGTGGTAGACTCACGTCGTATCCTCGCAGCACGGCCAGGTGAAAGGACAAGAGTTGCAGAGGGATGACACTGAGGATGCCCTGGAGACAGTCCACTGTCTGAGGCAGCTCAATGGTCTTATATGCATTCCTCGACACCTCTGGGTCATCCTGGCAACACAGGATAATCGGCCGCCCCTGAGGGCGAAAGAGATTATTCAAGGCTTTTGATAGTCAGGCTGTGTGTGCGACTGTGGTTGTATGTATGTTTGTCTTGGTGCAATTCCATGGTAACAGAATGATGCTGAGACTCACTTTCACTTTAAAAGTATGATCAACAAAAAAACATTGATTGCAAAGTTAAACAAACCATACAATTCTATGCACAATGACTACTTTTAACAATTTCCACAGACAATTTGACAAAAACACATTTAATCGAAGAACAGTGCAGATGTAACGTTTGGTAACAGAATGAAGGTCAAATCTCCCTCAGTTCTTTATGTGACCACATTTTCCAAAAACCTTGTGTTGTGAAAAAATATATTTTGGTGGTTGAACTACAGTAAGTGAAGAATATTAACACACGGTAACAATGATGGTAACAGAATGACATCTTGGGTCCCTGATCTGTTCTATACAGAAATGCATAATAATGAATGTCCCAATGTTTTTCTAGAAAGGTAGAACATTTCCAATCCTCTTTTGCATGTTTGGGTATTTTTCTACACACTGGCTATTATTCGAATGAGCTCCATCCTCAAACAAGACCACATTTGGTTGGTCCAGACCGGAACAAATCTGTACCAATCATAGACGTTTATGTTTCACAAGTTTGGACATCACAGTACAGCAAAGCACAACAAAGTAGAGTACTGTACCTACTATACAGTATAGTTCAATACAGTAGAGTACAGTAGATTATAGTTCAATACAGTAAAGTACAGTGGAATAGTCAATTATTGTCGTCTACGCCAGTGTGCTGTACTGTACTAAACTTTATTATAATCTACAGTAGAGTACTGTATTGTACTGACCTACAATCTAATCTACTTTTCTTTACCGATTTGGTAACAGAATGAAGTGTTTTAATCACTTAATAAATCATAAACAAATTGTTAGCAGTAAAAACACTAACTAATTGGCAAGTTACCCTTCACTTGTTACTTCTGTGAACTTTCATTATCCTCCGTCATGAGAGAAATTGGAAAATATCTTCAAGATATGTGGGTTTTTGTAAAACAATTATAAGACAGGAGGCAATATTTCTTAAACTTAGAGAAGGCAAATAATTTCAACAAAATATAAATGCTGATATTAGTTGGCTGGGATCTTTACTTCAGCATTATTGTGTTTTGATGTATTTCTAATACCTTTAAGACGTTTTCTAAGGCCCCTTTTGCATCTGTTTGACCAGAAATCAAAGCCTTTGCCTTTCCCACATTTTTATGATGGAAAAAGGTTGAAAACAATGTACACACAGTGGGGAGAACAAGTATTCGATACACTGCCGATTTTGCAGGTTTTCCTACTTACAAAGCTTGTAGAGGTCTGTAATTTGTATCATAGGTGCACTTCAACTGTGAGAGACGGAATCTAAAACAAAAATCCAGAAAATCACATTGTATGATTTTTAAGTAATTAATTTGCATTTTATTGCGTGACATAAGTATTTGATACATCAGAAAAGCAGAACTTAATATTTGGTACAGAAACCTTTGTTTGCAATTACAGAGATCATACGTTTCCTGTAGTTCTTGACCAGGTTTGCACACACTGCAGCAGGGATTTTGGCCCACTCCTCCATACAGACCTTCTCCAGATCCTTCAGGTTTTGGGGCTGTCGCTGGGCAATACCGGACTTTCAGCTCCCTCCAAAGATTTTCTATTGGGTTCAGGTCTGGAGACTGGCTAGGCCACTCCAGGACCTTGAGATGCTTCTTACAGAGCCACTCCTTAGTTGCCCTGGCTGTGTGTTTCGGGTCATTGTCAAGCTGGAAGACCCAGCCACGACCTATCTTCAATGCTCTTACTGAGGGAAGGAGGTTGTTGGCCAAGATCTCGTGATACATGGGCCCCATTGATCCTCCCCTCAATACGGTGCAGTCGTCCTGTCCCCTTTGCAGAAAAGCATCTCCAAAGAATGATGTTTTCACCTCTATGCTTCACGGTTGGGATGGTGTTCTTGGGGTTGTACTCATCTTTCTTCTTCCTCCAAACACAGCGAGTGGAGTTTAGACCAAAAAGCTCAATTTTTGTCTCATCAGACCACATGACCTTCTCCCATTCCTCCTCTGGATCATCCAGATGGTCATTGGCAAACTTCAGACGGGACTGGCCATGCACTGGCTTTTGAGCAGGGGGACCTTGCGTGCACTGCAGGAATTTAATCTCTGACGGCGTAGTGTGTTACTAATGGTTTTCTTTGAGACTGTTGTCCCAGCTCTCTTCAGGTCATTGACCAGGTCCTCCCGTGTAGTTCTGGGCTGATTCCTCACCTTCCTCATGATCATTGATGCCCCACGAGGTGAGATCTCGCATGGAGCCCCAGACCGAGGGTGATTGACCGTCATCTTGAACTTCTTCAATTTTCTAATAATTGCGCCAACAGTTGTTGCCTTCTCACCAAGCTTCTTGCCTATTGTCCTGTAGCACATCCCAGCCTTGTGCAGGTCTACAATTGTATCCCTGATGTCCTTACACAGCTCTCTGGTCTTGGCCATTGTGGAGAGGTTGGAGTCTGTTTGATTGAGTGTGTGGACAGGTGTCTTTTATACAGGTAACGAGTTCAAACAGGTGCAGTTAATACAGGTAATGAGTGGAGAACAGGAGGGCTTCTTAAAGAAAAACTAACAGGTCTGTGAGAGCAGGAATTCTTACTGGTCGGTGGGTGATCAAATACTTATGTCACGCAATAAAATGCAAATTAATTACTTGAAAATCATACAATGTGATTTTATGGATTTTTGTTTTAGATTCCGTCTCTCACAGTTGAAGTGTACCTATGATAAAAAATTACATGTTTTGTGAGTAGGAAAACCTGCAAAATCAGCAGGGTATCAAATACTTGTTCTCCCCACTGTATGCCTAAATTATTGGGGGTGGCAGGTAGCCTAGTGGTTAGACAGTTGGGCCAGTAACTGAAAGGTTGCTAGATCAAATCCCCAAGTTGACAAGAGTAAAAATATGTTGTTCTGCCCCTGAACAAGGCAGTTAACCCACTGTTCCTAGCCGTCATTGAAAATAAGAAATTGTTCTTAAGTGACTTGCCTAGTTAAATAAAGGTTCATTTAAAAAAAAATCAGGAATAAAAAAAAAAAGATCCTTAGCTTAAATTTGACTCCAAATGTGATGCGCTCCTATGAACTTTACATGTTAGTACTCATGGAACTTTTTACATCAAAATGCCCCTACTGAGCAAGTTTTAGTTGTGGGTGTGTGTATTTAGTTGTGTGTATCTGAATATGTGTATAAGGTTGCGTTGATAGACAGGCAGCCAAATTCGGATAATTGGTCTCCAGCGCTTAAGAAAATCTGCCGTAAAAAGATTTGATGTGATTGGTCAAAAGACCAATTCATTTGGCTGTCTTTCTAAATGCAGCCCGTGTGAGTGAGTAATGTAACGTACCGATCTGGCTGTGACTTGCTGCAGTGCGTTCTGACACTTGGTGTAGCAGGCGTCTCTCATGATGATCATGATGACCGGCATGTGCTTGTCAATCAGAGCCAGAGGACCGTGCTTCAGCTCCCCAGCCAGGATGCCCTCTGAATGCATGTAGGGGATTTCCTTGATTTTCTGTATGGGAAGAATCAATCAGTTAAATGACATAATAATCAGTATTATCATGTCAGAGTGTGCATATATTGTGTGTATATATAGAGGTTTAATGGTATATAAAGAAGCGGAAAAGAGGAGAAAATGCCAAACATTGCCCCTAGATGAAAAACTGACCTCAGGTCAGCGTCCATGGTTCCTATAACGGTTGAGAGTTAGTATTTGGGGTGGGTGAGCTAATGCTAGATCTGTTCTCACCAGTGCCCCCTCTAGACAGGTAGCGTAGTTGAAGCCTCGACCCATGACCAGCAAAGACCTCTGCTCATATAGCTCATCTGCTATTGACTTGATGTTCTTATCCAGAGTCAACACCTTCTTGATCAACTCTGAGAGAGGGAGGGGAGGAGAGCAATAGGGGGTGAAAAAGTTTAGTAAGGTTTAGTAAAAACAACAAAGTGGTGTTTTTGCTGGTGAGATCAGGCAGTATATTGGTTAAAGTGTGTTAGTCATAGTGATATCATGTTGGTTACATTGAGAAGGTGATAATGGGTTAAACATTATCATAGTGGGTGTTGTGGTTTATAGACTCACCTGGGAGTATCCTGAGTCCATTGATGATCTCCAGCCTCCTTGTCTGCAGGGAGATCCTGTCCTCACTCATCATCAGACCAAACATGATGAGAGCCACAAATTGGCTGGTGTAGGCCTTGGTACTGGCCACACCGATCTCTGGACCAGCATTGATGTGCACCCCGCAGTCTGTGTCTCTGGAGATGGAGGAGCCCACTGTGTTGGTGACCCCCACCGTCAGAGCACCTCTATCCTTACAGTACCTCAGAGCCATCAGGGTGTCTGCTGTCTCACCTAAGGGGAGGAAGGCGCAGAGGACAGAGGCAATTTAGCATTCATACAAACACTAGAATTCTCCCCAATCCAACAGATTATAGTCTCTGTACTAACATTCTCTTGTATCGGAGTCTCCACAGTCTCCACCATAGAGAGTGAAATAACAAAAACACTAGCGTTTTATGAAACACTAGCAATAAAATATAAACAGCAGTCTACCCACCAACGCAGTATGGCATTACCTGATTGGCTGATGTAGAAGCAGACGTCGTCTCTGAAGACGGGCATGTTGCGGTCTAGGAAGTCGCTAGCCAGCTCCACCATGACAGGAAGCTCAGTCAGCTCCTCCAGAGCTTGTCTGGTCTGAGAGGTGAAGGGGAGAGGGGAAGAGAGGTCATCACCATCATCATCTTTCCTTTCTCCTTCTCAATCGCACTTCTGGTTGGTTCACTTACAGCCACGGCAGCATGGAAGCTGGTTCCACAGCCAATCATGATGAGGCGTCTGCAGCGTTTGATCTCCTTCAGGTGGTCCTTCAATCCCCCCAAGATCACTGGACAAGACAGGACAGAAGAGAGGAGAGCATCAGCATTAGCATATAGAGCCAAGAGGTGAGAGGGATATTGTTCAGATATTTAGGGGTTTTATGTGAATTTGTTGGGATTGCGTTGACAATGTTTTTATTTGTCCAAAGCTGTTTTTTTCTACCTTTTTTCTTTAACATATAATAATAATAATTTTAAAAAGATGATTTAAAAAAAAATATATATATTATGGGTTTTGATATCTGAGGCTCGGGAATAGGGGGTCACATAGTAAGTGGGTGTTTGTATTGGTTTATAAATATATGTTTTGCAGTTGTGGCACGTCTCCAGTCTTACAGCACAGTAGGCCTATACTTCCACATTGTAACTGTTAATTATTGTCGCGTAGGATTCGGTTGAAGCTCAGTGTTAAATTCAAATGTCCCTATCATCATATCTAATCCAACATGATACCAAAGTCGATGAAAATGGTGAAGGGGAGAGTGCAAATCACCTTGATTGTGCAAATCACCTTGATTGTGCAAATCACCTTGATTGTGCAAATCACCTTGATTGGCGGCACACAACACATTCCCTGCCTCTCGTCATGAACCGTCAGGCCGTTACCGAGAACCGCATACCGGATTTTGAACAGGGTCGATAGCATTAGGAAACAATATGATTTGCTGCCCCGACCTAGCTCAATGTCTAGGCGTCGGATAAGAACAAGACCACAGGTCCATAACGTGACCATTACACTTGCTACATTTCTGACTGAATAAGTTTGTCAGGGCAACCGTTTGGATGACATTTAGAAGTTATCGCTCTCACGTGCCAAAAGAGAACAAACGAGGTGCTACCTTTTTGGCTGTGCTAAGACCTTCAAAAGTCAACCGGAGTTAAAACGTTGATTTGAATGGGAAGTCATTTTAAAATGTAAGACTGTCCCAATCGAGTTAGTTCAAAACTGATTTTAGAGGGCAACAGTCAGCAGACCAGGGTTTAAACCAGCAACCCTTGCAGTTATGCAGGCACACCACCTATGCCACTAAGGTCCAGACATTTTGCCAGAGGCCGCATTACAGGTTAGAACAAAATTGCCAATGACAGCCTTTTGGTTGCTAAAAAAAATCTGCCTTTGTCTCTGGAAATGTTGTATAATTTCCATTAACATAAAATCACCTTCCAGTGTAAAACACTGTTTTAAGGGAGAAGTTGGCATTGGCCTGAAGCCAAAAATAGAGGAAATTTGTGAGCACCACAATGCCTAGTTCAACCATGCTCTACTAAGGTGTTCCAGCACAAAGCTTTGACCTACGAGAGTAACTATTTTGGTTTATTGTACTTAAAACAATGTGTAGGCATGTTGCTTGGGATTGAAACCTTCTCAAACAGCCTAATTTACTCTTCAGTGGGATTATGGACTTATGGACCTGCTACTAAAATAATGTGTGTCTACGTATATAAATACACTGTGTGTATGTACAGTGTGTGTATATATATATATATATATAGAGTGCCTTGCGAAAGTATTCGGCCCACTTGAACTTTGCGACCTTATGCCACATTTCAGGCTTCAAACATAAAGATATAAAACTGTATTTTTTGTGTGAAGAATCAACAACAAGTGGGACACAATCATGAAGTGGAACGACATTTATTGGATATTTCAAACTTTTTTAACAAATCAAAAACTGAAAAATTGGGCGTGCAAAATTATTCAGCCCCTTTACTTTCAGTGCAGCAAACTCTCTCCAGAAGTTCAGTGAGGATCTCTGAATGATCCAATGTTGACCTAAATGACTAATGATGATAAATACAATCCACCTGTGTGTAATCAAGTCTCCGTATAAATGCACCTGCACTGTGATAGTCTCAGAGGTCCGTTAAAAGCGCAGAGAGCATCATGAAGAACAAGGAACACACCAGGCAGGTCCGAGATACTGTTGTGAATAAGTTTAAAGCCGGATTTGGATACAAAAAGATTTCCCAAGCTTTAAACATCCCAAGGAGCACTGTGCAAGCGATAATATTGAAATGAAGGAGTATCACACCACTGCAAATCTACCAAGACCTGGCCGTCCCTCTAAACAACAGTTTTGTTGTTTTGTTTTGTTGTTACCTACCCTCACCACCTGGGGGCGGCCCGTCAGGAAGTCCAGTATCCAGTTGCACAGGGCGGGGTCGAGACCCAGGGTCTCGAGCTTGATGACGAGTTTGGAGGGTACTATGGTGTTAAATGCTGAGCTGTAGTCGATGAACAGCATTCTCACATTGGTATTCCTCTTGTCCAGATGGGTTAGGGCAGTGTGCAGTGTGGTTGAGATTGCATCGTCTGTGGACCTATTTGGGCGGTAAGCAAATTGGAGTGGGTCTAGAGTGTCAGGTAGGGTGGAGGTGATATGGTCCTTGACTAGTCTCTCAAAGCACTTCATGATGACGGAAGTGAGTGCTACGGGACGGTAGTCGTTTAGGTCAGTTACCTTAGCTTTCTTGGGAACAGGAACAATGGTGGCCCTCTTGAAGCATGTGGGAACAGCAGACTGGGATAAGGGATTGATTGAATATGTCCGTAAACACACCAGCCAGCTGGTCTGCGCATGCTCTGAGGGCGCGGCTGGGGATGCCGTCTGGGCCTGCAGCCTTGCAAGGGTAAACACGTTTAAATGTTTTCCTCACGTCGGCTGCAGTGAAGGAGAGTCTGCATGTTTTGGTGGTGCGCCATGGCACTGTATTGTCCTCAAAGAGGGCAAAAAAGTTATTTAGTCTGCCTGGGAGCAAGACATCCTGGTCCGTGACGGGGCTGGTTTTCTTTTTGTAATCCGTGATTGACTGTAGACCCTGCCACATACCTCTTGTCTGAGCCGTTGAATTGAGATTCTACTTTGTCTCTATACTGACGCTTAGCTTGTTTGATTGCCTTGCGGAGGGAATAGCTACACTGTTTGTATTCGGTCATGTTTCCGGTCACCTTGCCCTGATTAAAAGCAGTGGTTTGCGCTTTCAGTTTCACGTATATGACCTCCCTACACGCCCGGGCATGCTCCTGATGAGGTGGCGGATGGTCTCCTGAGGGATCTCCTCCCAGACCTGGACTAAAGCATCTGCCAACTCCTGGACAGTCTGTGGTGCAACGTGGCGTTGGTGGATGGAGCGAGACATGATGTCCCAGATGTGCTCAATTGGATTCAGGTCTGGGGAACGGGCGGGCCAGTCCATAGCATCAATGCCTTCCTCTTGCAGGAACTGCTGACACACTCCAGCCACATGAGGTCTAGCATTGTCTTGCATTAGGAGGAACCCAGAGCCAACCGCACCAGCATATGGTCTCGCAAGGGGTCTGAGGATCTCATCGCGGTACCTAATGGCAGTCAGGCTACCTCTGGCAAGCACATGGAGGGCTGTGCGGCCCCCCAAAGAAATGCCACTCCACACCATGACTGACCCACCGCCAAACCGGTCATGCTGGAGGATGTTGCAGGCAGAACGTTCTCCACGGCGTCTCCAGACTCTGTCACGTCTGTCACATGTGCTCAGTGTGAACCTGCTTTCATCTGTGAAGAGCACAGGGCGCCAGTGGCGAATTTGCCAATCTTGGTGTTCTCTGGCAAATGCCAAACGTCCTGCACGGTGTTGGGCTGTAAGCACAACCCCCACCTGTGGACGTCAGGCCCTCATACCACCCTCATGGAGTCTGTTTCTGACTGTTTGAGCAGACACATGCACATTTGTGGCCTGCTGGAGGTCATTTTGCAGGGCTCTGGCAGTGCTCCTCCTGCTCCTCCTTGCACAAAGGAGGAGGTAGTGGTCCTGCTGCTGGGTTGTTGCCCTCCTACGGCCTCCTCCACGTCTCCTGATGCCTGTCTCCTGGTAGCGCCTCCATGCTCTGGACACTACGCTGACAGACACAGCAAACCTTCTTGTCACAGCTCGCATTGATGTGCCATCCTGGATGAGCTGCACTAGCTGAGCCACTTGTGTGGGTTGTAGACTCTGTCTCATGCTACCACTAGAGTGAAAGCACCGCCAGCATTCAAAAGTGACTAAAACATCAGCCAGAAAGCATAGGAACTGAGAAGTGGTCACCACCTGCAGAACCAATCCTTAGTTGGGGGTGTCTTGCTAATTTCCTATAATTTCCACCTGTTATCTATTCCATTTGTACAACAGCATGTGAAATTTATTGTCAATCAGTGTTGCTTCCTAAGTGGACAGTTTGATTTCACAGAAGTGTGATTGACTTGGAGTTACATTGTGTTGTTTAAGTGTTCCCTTTATTTTTTTGAGCAGTGTATATACATATGCAGTGTATGAAATATATATATATATATATACACACACAGTGCCTTCAGAAAGTACCCCAGACTCCTGGACTTTTTCCACATTTAGTTACGTTACACCCTTAAAAAATTATTAAATAAAAATTTTGGTTTTTTGAAATATTAGCAAATGTATTAAAAATAAAAAACAGAAATTCAGACCCTTTTCTATGAGACTTGAAATTGAGCTCAGGTGCGTCCTGTTTCCATTCATCATCCTTGAGATGTTTCTATAACTTGACTGGAGTCCAACTATGGTAAATTCAATTGATTGGACATGATTTGGAAAGACACACACCTGTCTATATAAGGTCCCACAGTTGACAATGCATGTCAGAGCAAAAACCAAGCCATGAAGTCGAAGGAATTGTCCGTAGACCTCCGAGACAAGACTGTGTCGAGGCACATATGTGGGGAATGTCTGCATCATTGAAGTTCCCCAAGAACACAGTAGCCTCCATCATTCTTAAATGGAAGAAGTTTGGAACCACCAAGCTGAGTAATCGGTGGAGAAGGGCCTTGGTCAGGGAGGTGACCAAGAACCCGATGGTCACTCTGACAAAGCTCCAGAGTTCCTCTGTGGAGATGGGAGAACCTTCCAGAAGGACAACCATCTCAGCAGCACTCCACCAATCAGGCCTTTATGGAAGAGTGGCCAGAAGGAAGCCACTCCTCAGTAAATGGCACGACAGCCCGCTTGGAGTTTGCCAAAAGGAACCTAAAGACTCTCAGACCATGAGAAACAAGATTCTCTGGTCTGATGAAACCAAGATTGACCTCTTTGGCCTGAATGCCAAGCGTCATGTCTGGAGGAGATCTGGCACCATCCCTACAGTGAATCATGGTCGTGGCAGTATCATGCTGTGGGATGTTTTTCAGCGGCAGGGACTGAAAGATCGTCAGGATCGAGGCAAAGATGAACGGAGAGATCCTTGATGAAAACCTGCCCCAGAGCACTCAGGATCTCAGATTGGGGTGAAGGTTCACCTTCCAACAGGACAACGACCCTAAGCACACAGCCAAGACAACGCAGGAGTGGGTTCATGCCAAGTCTCTGAATGTCCTTGAGTGGCCCAGACTTGAACCCGATCGAACGTCTCTGGAGACCTGAAAATAGCTGTGCAGCAACGCTCCCCATCCAACCTGACAGAGCTTGAGAAGATCTGCAGAGAAGAATGGGAAAAATTTGATTCTGTAACCGCTGCCAAAGGTTCTTCAATAAAGTACTGAGTTAAGGGTCTGAATACTTTTGTAAATGTCATATTTCCGTTTTTTATTTGTAATAAATTTGCAAACATTTCTAAAAACCTGTTTTTGCTTTGTCATATTGATTGATTGATGAGGAAAAAAACAAATAATCAATTTTAAAATAAGGCTACTCATTCAAGGGTTTTTCTTAATTCTACAATGGAAAAAAAAAGAAAAAAAAAATGAAAAACCCTGGAATGAGTAGGTGTGTCCAAACTGTTGACTAGTACTGCATGTACTCACTCTGTCGTTCTGCCCCTGAGCAGGCAGTTAACCCACTGTTCCGAGGCCGTCATTGAAAATAAGAATTTGTTCTTAACTGACTTGCCTAGTTAAATAAAGTTAAAATAAAAATAAATAAAAATGTACTGTATATATACACAGTGGGGCAAAAAAGTATTTGTCAGCCACCAATTGTGCAAGTTCTCCCACTTAAAAATATGAGATGCCTGTCAAAATGATCACAAGAACGGGAAGCAAAAATCCCAGAACCACACGGGGGGACCTAGTGAATGACCTGCAGAGAGCTGGGACCAAAGTAACAAAGCCTACCATCAGTAACACACTATGCCGCCATGGACTCAGATCCTGCAGTGCCAGACGTGTCCCCCTGCTTAAGCCAGTACATGTCCAGGCCCATCTGAAGTTTGCTAGAGAGCATTTGGATGATCCAGAAGAAGATTGGGAGAATGTCATATGGTCAGATGAAACCAAAATAGAACTTTTTGGTAAAAACTCAACTCGTCGTGTTTGGAGGACAAAGAATGCTGAGTTGCATCCAAAGAACACCATACCTACTGTGAAGCATGGGGGTGGAAACATCATGCTTTGGGGTTGTTTTTCTGCAAAGGGACCAGGACGACTGATCCGTGTAAAGGAAAGAATGAATGGGGCCATGTATCGTGAGATTTTGAGTGAAAACCTCCTTCCATCAGCAAGGGCATTGAAAATGAAACGTAGCTGGGTCTTTCAGCATGGCAATGATCCCAAACACACCACCCGGGCAATGAAGGAGTGGCTTCGTAAGAAGCATTTCAAGGTCCTGGAGTGGCCTAGCCAGTCTCCAGATCTCAACCCCATAGAAAATCTTTGGAGGGAGTTGAAAGTCCGTGTTGCACAGCAATAGCCCCAAAACATCACTGCTCTAGAGGAGATCTGCATGGAGGAATGGGCCAAAATACAAGCAACAGTGTGTGAAAACCTTGTGAAGACTTACAGAAAATGTTTGACCTCTGTCATTGCCAACAAAGGGTATATAACAAAGTATTGAGATACACTTTTGTTATTGACCAAATTCTTATTTTCCACCATAATTTGCAAATAAATTCATAAAAAATCCTATAATGTGATTTTCTGGATTTTTTTTCTCATTTCGTCTGTCATAGTTGAAGTGTACCTATGATGAAAATTACAGGCCTCTCTCATCTTTTTAAGTGGGAGAACTTGCACAATTGGTGGCTGACTAAATACTTTTTAGTTTTCCAGCACACAGCTTTGGCCTACTATATATATATGTATATATATATATATATATATATATATATATATATATATATATATATATATATATATATATATATATCATTAGGCTGAATGTTTTTTTTTATATAGGCCTATTGTAAATGTCTATTATTGTAGCGTCACCATCTTTATTGCAAAAATAAATACAAACATAATTTTGGACTACATATTCACTGCCCATTGATCAGCACAGTCATTGGTATAACAGGACCAACAACAAGTGGTTGTGAGCATATGACAATATTACACAGGTAAACAGTTACAGAAATCAAGAAATCAAGTAAACAGGCTCTATAGACCTCTATATCTACAGTATATATGAGTGACATGTTGTTATGTAGGTCACCTTCTGACCAAAATAACATTAAATATTTTGCTAAAAAAAATATTTTATGAAATCCCAGTAGGCACCACATTACTACAAGACAAAACAGCTCACTCAATAAAGCCTGATGATCTTTTAAGTATACAAGCTTGTTGTCAAGATTTTATAGGTAGTGGAATGGGATAATGTCTTGTGTGAAGAATCCAATAACTTACCTTGTATGCAGTACAAGTCACATTATTGTGGGTGCACCTCATCTTAAGACTGTGAATTAGGCTGTTTGGGAAGGTTTGAATCCTAAGCCATCTGCCTACACATTGTTTGAAGTACAATAGACCAACATAGCTACAGTAGTAGGTCAAAGCTGTGGGCTGGAAAACCTTGGTAGACGTTGAAGTAGGCATTGTGGTGCTCATGTGAATTTCCTTTCTTTATCGGCTTCAGACCACTGCCTACTTCTCACATAAAACATAGTTTTTGTTTTTAATAACGTATGCCTCCGTGAATTGCTATGCTAATATTGATTGAGCCTAGGGCACTGTGCCATCAGCATCCAGGAACAATAGGGAGGGACCGGATCAGGATATGACATCGTCATGGTAAGCTACCTTTGTTAGTGTCGAAGCAGATCCGCCCCCTCATGGTGTTGAACACAGACTCTGGCTGTTCAAAGATCTCCTTTTGCATGAATGCCTCAAAGTTACCTGCACAGAAAAGATAAGGACACAATAGGGCCTATGGTTAGGTCACAGGCGTAGTTACTCACTAACGTCAGCAGGGGGAGATCTTATTCTAGTGTTCTTAGAGCTATAGCAGATTCAATACAGTATGTGTGGCCAAATGGGTATGTGTTCTCTGTGTAATATCAGACTACATTTCACTAGTATGACATTAGACCTTATCTTTGACATGTCTTTGAATGGGAGGGTATCGATACTGACTGGCTCTAGGTTAAAGGTCCCTTTAGGTACATATCGAGAATCAGCTTTCCCTCCTCAAATCCTAAATATTGCACCTTAACCTTGCACAGAACTGACCCTAGGTCAGTGTGTAGGGCCTGGGACACTCTATCTTACTCCTAATTAACCCTTCGGTTTCCATGGCGACGCGCCCTATGACCTCTAGCCTCTGACCTTTCATGATCTCCTGCAATTCCAACTGGAGGGTCTGGATGGCCCGGACAGGAACCTCCCCTGCCAGGCGGTTCAGCCTGTGGAGGGACAGCTTCCCCCCTACAACCGCTGCTATGTCATCATCCTCCAGGTAGATCACCTTGTTGGTGTGCTCTATGATGGCACTGGGCAGGGAGAGCGAGGAGGAGAAAGAAAAAAAGGATCACGAGACAAGCACAAATGCATGCGCCACACACACACCGTGCACGTGTTCACACACACACACACACACACACACACACACACACACACACACACACACACACACACACACACACACACACACACACACACACACATACACACAGCTAGGGCTTTCAGCTCACCTAGCGTCAGAAGCAAAGTAGTACTCCACAGCCTTGCCGTCTTCAGCAGAATTCACAGCATTGGTGATATCTGGCCGGTTATGGCTGTTCTTTTCCTGGACCCCCTCTTTGAACATAGCTACTCGACAGAGGGCAGGGGGTATAGGGCATGGGTTATGGTTCATGGTTCAAACTGAGCACTGGAACAACCAGAGATGGATCACTGAAATCAACACTTCGGCTTTACTTGAACTCTCCACCTAAAACATTTAGTAATTTTTCATAAACTGGTAAACAGATGTTTCAACCCGATGATTGCAAACCAAAACAAGTTCATGATTGTGATTGACAAACAACAGAGGAGAGAGAGGAGCCATCTGAGCCAAGGCTCCTTTGACCATAAATAAACATGCTCATCATCTGGTCACATTGCTTCAGAAGATTCTGGAATTAATAACCAGGTGGAGATTCAAACTGCCATCCGTATTGATTTGTCACATATTATTTATAAGGTGACTGAACGCAGTTGAGGGACGTTTGCCCTAACGCACAGTTACAGTAGAGCACAGCAGTCATGATGGGGCCAGGAGTATTTAGTCCCCAATAGCGATAAATGACCTTGTTCTCTCCTCGTCTCTTTCCCTTCATCTGTACTCCACAGGTGAATTTACAGTAGGCTGCAACTATGTTGCTTTCACCTAATCCTGTGTTTTAAAAGAGACGAGGGAAAGGAGCAGAGAGAAGGAAGCCACTTTATGGTACTGAGAGAAGCTACTTCCCTTCCTCATTCCTTTCTCATTGGACTTTAGACCGGACCCTAGTCTCCATCTAGAAACTGCAATTATAAATCTGAGCGTAGTTAAGTAAACAGATGAAGACACAGTCAACATACCTCCGATGTAGACTACTTGAAGGCAAGTGTACATTCAAATGTATAAAATAAATTATTTATTTATCTATATCAATGATGTATCTTTGGAAATAAATTATTTATTTATCTATATCAATGATGTATCTTTGGAAATTCAAATGTATAAAATAAATTATTTATTTATCTATATCAATGATGTATCTTTGGAAATAAATTATTTATTTATCTATATCAATGACGCAAATACATACTGCAAATACATACCTCCACTAGGTCCCCCCTCCAAATTGTTGACACACACAAAGAGAACATAATACACCAAACCCATGACTGTTATTAACTGAATGAGTAGGTAAGGGGCAGATTTATTGTGACACACTTTTCAAGAAGCATATTTTAAATGTATAATTTGGAGAGGGCTATGATATCTCATAGAGGTTCAACATCGTATTGGCATTTCCACAAGAAGCAAGAGTGATTTCTCAAACACATACAGTACCAGTCAAAGGTTTGGACACACCTACTCATTCCAGGGTTTTTTGTTTATTTTTACTATTTTATACATTGTAGAATAATAGTGAAGACATCAAAACTATGAAATAACACATATGGAATCATGTAGTAACCAAAAAAGTGTCAAACAATGCAAAATATATTTTATATCATCAAGGCAAAGGGTGGCTACTTTGAATAATCTAAAATATATGTTTAACACTTTTTTTGGTTAATACATGATTCCATATGTGTTATGTAATAGTTTTGATGTCTTTAAAATTATTCTACCTTTTAATGGCATCAGCCCGAGGCTCTGCATCTGTCCTCGTGCTCCAAGACCTTAGTGCTGCTTTTGATACCATCAATCACCACATTCTTTTGGAGAGATTGGAAAACCAAATTGGTCTACACGGACAAGTTCTGGCCTGGTTTAGATCTTATCTGTTGGAAAGATATCAGTTTGTCTCTGTGAATGGTTTGTCCTCTGACAAATCAACTGTAAATTTCGGTGTTCCTCAAGGTTCTGTTTTAGGACCACTATTGTTTTCACTATATATTTTACCTCTTGGGGATGTCATTCGAAAACATAATGTTAACTTTCACTGCTATGCGGATGACACACAGCAGTACATTTCAATGAATCGTGGTGAAGCCCCAAAATTGCCCTCGCTAGAAGCCTGTGTTTCAGACATAAGGAAGTGGATGGCTGCAAACTTTCTACTTTTAAACTCGGACAAAACAGAGATGCTTGTTCTAGGTCCCAAGAAACAAAGAGATCTGCTGTTGAATATGAAAATTAATCTTGATGGTTGTACAGTCGTCTCAAATACAACTATGCAGGACCTCGGCGTTACTCTGGACCCTGATCTCTCTTTTGACGAACACATCAAGACTGTTTCAAGGACAGCTTTTTTCCATCTACGTAACATTGCATAAATCAGAAACTTTCTGTCCAAAAAGGATGCAGAAAAATTAATCCATGCTTTTGCTACTTCTAGGTTTGACTACTGCAATGCTCTACCTTCCGGCTACCTGGATAAAGCACTAAACAAACTTCAGTTAGTGCTAAATACGGCTGCTAGAATCCTGACTAGAACCAAAATATTTGAACATACTACTCCAGTGCTAGCCTCCCTACACTGGCTTCCTGTTAAGGCAAGGGCTGATTTCAAGGTTTTACTGCTAACCTACAAAGCATTGCTCCTACCTATCTTTCCGATTTGGTCCTGCCGTACATACCGACACGTACGCTACGGTCACAAGACGCAGGCCTCCTAATTGTCCCTAGAATTTCTAAGCAAACAGCTGGAGGCAGGGCTTTCTCCTATAGAGCTCCATTTTTATGGAATGGTCTGCCTTCCCATGTGAGAGACGCAGACTCGGTCTCAACCATTCAGTTTTTACTGAAGACTCATCTCTTCAGTAGGTCATATGATTTAGTGTAGTCTGGCCAAGGAGTGTGAAGGTGAACGGAAAGGCACTGGAGCAACGAACCGCCCTTGCTGTCTCTGCCTGGACGGTTCCCCTCTCTCCACTGGGATTCTCTGCCTCTAACCCTATCACAGGGCTGAGTCACTGGCTTACTGGTGCTCTTCCATGCCGTCCCTAGGAGGGGTGCGTCACTTGAGTGGGTTGAGTCAGTGACGTGATCTTCCTGTCTGAGTTGATTCCCCCCTTTGGGTTGTACACTGGCGGAGATCTTTATGGGCCATACTCGGCCTTGTCTCAGGATGGTAAGTTGGTGGTTGAAGATATCCCTCTAGTGGTGTGGGTGCTTTGGCAAAGTGGGTGGGGTTATATCCTGCCTGTTTGGCCCTGTCCGGGGGTATCATCGGATGGTGCCAGTGTCTCCTGACCCCTCCTATCTCAGCCTCCAGTATTTATGCTGCAGTAGTTTATGTGTCGGGGGGCTAGGGTAAGTCTGTTATATCTGGAGTACTTATCCTGTCTTATCCGGTGTCGTATGAATTTAAGTGTGCTCTCTCTAATTCTCTCTTTCTCTCTTTCTCTCTCTCGGAGGACCTGAGCCCTAGGACCATGCCTCAGGACTACCCGGCATGATGTCCCCTTGCTGTCCCCAGTCCACCTGTCCGTGCTGCTGCTCCAGTTTGAACTGTTCTGGCTGCGGCTATGGAACCCTGACCTGTTCACCGGACGTGCTACCTGTCCCAGACCTGCTGTTTTCAACTCTCTAGAGACAGCAGGAGCGGTAGAGATATTATCAATGATCGGCTATGAAAAGCCAACTGACATTTACTCCTGAGGTGCTGACTTGTTGCACCCTTGACAACTACTGTGATTACTATTATTTGACCATGCTGGTCATTTATGAACATTTGAACATCTTGGCCATGTTCTTTTATAATCTCCACCCGGCACAGCCAGAAGAGGACTGGCCACCCCTCATAAGCCTGGTTCCTCTCTAGGTTTCTTCCTTGGTTTTGGCCTTTCTAGGGAGTTTTTCCTAGCCACCGTGCTTCTACACCTGCATTGCTTGCTGTTTGGGGTTTTAGGCTGGGTTTCTGTACAGCACTTTGAGATATCAGCTGATGTAAGGGCTATATAAATAAATTAATTTGATTTGATTTAGAAAATAGTAAAAACAAAACTGAATGAGTACGTGTGTCCAAACGTTTGACTGGTACTGTATATATATTTTTTAAAATATGAATCTGGTCATTTTTGCACTTGTCTCTTTGGAGAGTAGATTCATGCAATCATACAACAGTTGATTCATTGGAGACAGTCTGATTTAAGAGTATCTGATTGTTGTGAGTCATGCAATTCTTAATAGGTGGTTCAATCAAATGTTATTAGTAAAGTACACATATTTTGCAGATGTTATCAGGTGCAGCGAAATGCTTATGTTTTTAGCTCGAACAGTGCAGTAATCTGAACACCAAATCAGAGATCAAGCCACAACACCCAAGTGTTTATTGGGTAGTTGGCTCACATATGTGCTCAGCGGTCCTCTGACCCTCTGGGACCACTGGATTAACTGCACAGTCCCTCAGGACAGAGTAGTACGGAGCTAGGGACAAAACGGGATTAGGCTTAGATTATGACATGTTATCACACACAGGAGAAAAGGATTTCATAACCATGTGTCTGGATCAGATGATAAGTACTGCAACTGTTAGTGTTAGGACACAGATACAGATACTGCTCACAAACACAGATAGCTTTGAACAACTGCATTACGTTAGCTG
Source organism: Oncorhynchus masou masou (assembly GCF_036934945.1). Lineage (NCBI taxonomy): Eukaryota > Metazoa > Chordata > Actinopteri > Salmoniformes > Salmonidae > Oncorhynchus > Oncorhynchus masou. The sequence goes on from NC_088243.1 coordinate 54,632,904, forward strand.
ACTGGTTGGTTGGTTGGTTAGTTTATGAGTTGGTTGGTTAATTAGTTCATTTATGGGTGTTTCATATTGACCTGAATCGGGACTTGAACTACAGACATATAACCAAACTTTTCATGCAAATCTCATGTGCAATATTTATGCGTCAGTTCGAGTTACGCCCTCGTGTCTCAAATTAAGAGATCGGTGTGTGAAGATAATGTAACCGAATGTGTTGAGATGAGGTTTGATTGAAATACGATGTGTTTTAGGTTGATAACACAGTCAAGTTTCTGTGGGAACACTGACTGAGAGGTTTAAGAACACTGTAACTGAGAGGTTTAAGAACACTGTAAAGTGATAATGTCTGATTGAGGGGAACAGAGCTTACCAGTGTTGTACTGGATTGGAATGTGCTCTGCAGACAGCTCATACTTGCTCCGCACACCAATGAGCAGAGGACTTCCTCTCCTGAAGGACATAGACAGAGAAAGGGGATGGATAGAGGGATAGGGAGTAAGGGGAAAAGAGAGGGCGAGCATGAGAAAGACAGAGGGGTCAGAAGATAAATTGTTAGATTTGTGTGAGAGAACAAACACAAATGCACGAGCACATGCACACACACACACACCAAGACACACACACTGTGGAACGCCTTTAGGTCTTTATGTGTCAAAAAAGATACATGTTAAATACATGCTCCCAAGTGGAGCAGTGGTCTAAGGCACTGCATCTCAGTGCAAGAGACGTCACTACAGTACCTGATTCGAATCCAAACTGTATCACATCCGCCTGTGATTGAGTAGGCCACCATTGTAAATAAGAATTTGTTCTTAACTGACTTGCCTAGTTAAATCAATAAAAAAAATAACACCATTTGACTCGTGAAATAAGCTTGTTGACCAAGCAGTACCTGAATATGCCTGCACGTCCAATAATAATTTAACACGTTCATACATTTTTTTACGTATTTATTACACATTGATTACACTATCACTCGTATTTCATTTGACACAACGATTCACCGATTGGTATGCTATGATGCTGGTCAAGTTTTGTCTCGCGCACTTGACGCTGCGTACGAGCGCAGACACTTCCTCATGCTCTAGACAGTGCTGGTCATAAAAGAAAGCTAGCTAGCTGATGGATGCAAACAATGTTCTTCCCAAAAAATATACCAAAACGACATAATCTGTTTTAGTAGCTACAGTTAGCTAGCTAACTATCTAGCTAGGTGTCATCATCTAAAATACACCTAATTTATAAGACATGTCTTATTTGATTAATGGTCGGACCCACCTATGTGAAGATCAGCCACAATAGTGGAACGTGCGGTTCGCCATCAAAATAAAGGTCTGTCATTGACAGTGATACAAATTAATACGCATAGTGGAATTCTGCCATAATTGAATAGATCATGCCAAACTAGGTTGGAATGTTATAGAAATTCAACAAAAGACAATATTTTGACAAGAATCTGTTGTAATCACAATGGCTGTATTAGACTTTAGAATTGCATATGGATTGTGGATCAATGACATGGGGTATCAATCCACTCAGTGACACCCAGAGAACATTAGCATCATAGCTCTTATTGCGGGACTATGAAACCACTGAATTGATCAACATTTGCAGTACCAGTCAACCTATTGAACACTACTCCAGAGGAAAAACAATACTACGTGGAATTCACCAATTTGTAAGTCGCTCTGGATAAGAGCGTCTGCTAAATGACTTAAATGTAAATGTAATGTTTTGGAGTCTGAGAACTCCGAGGAGGACGTTGGGAAAAAAGCACTAGGGTACTGAGTAGACTGATAGACCATTTAATTCATCCCCAATCCTGAAATAAGGCTGTACAGTGGAATATGATTGTCAGTGCGCACAATAGGCTAAACTTGGGAGCTGATTTCCCTCAAAGTACCTGATAAGAGCTATGATGCTAATATTTACATAAACTCTTCGCAGTTGTGTTCTGTGGGTGTCACTGAGGAGACTGATAGCCAATTTCATTGCTGCAAATTACAACACTCCAACCTTGTTTTAACATTATGTTGTCTAAATATTGTGTCTTTCAAATAGGAACTTTTATTTTGAAGGACATTCGCCATGTCCACTATTGTGGCTAGCTTCACAACACATAACCCAGTCCGGTCAAACCTCACTGCTTATTTTATTTAACTAGGCAAGACAATCAAGAACAAATTCTTATTTACAATGACGGCCTACCCCGGCCAAACCATAACCCGGACGACGCTGGGCAAACTGTGCACCGCCCTATGGGACTCCCAATTACGGCCGTTTGTGATACAGCCTGGAATCGAACCAGGGTCTGTAGTAACACCTCGAACACTGAAATGCAGTGCCTTAGACCGATGCGCCACTAGGGAGCCTTATGACGTTAGCTTTGGGCAACAAATGCTAGCTATCTTTTGATTATTCATATATTCATTTTTAAATAATTTTATAAATAGATTCGGCTCCTCTGATGTGCGAGCCGGGTCCCAACGTTCACCTACAAGAGCCTTAGAGCCGACTCGTTCGCGAACGACCCATCACGACTGGACGCTCTGGCGGAGGAGTAGAGGTGATCCGAGCGTTCAACAGCAGTCAAGCACCCAAGCTAACTGGCGAACGTTGGCAAGCTACTTCCAGACACAAATTAGAGAACACCTCACTGACCATTTCTCTCGCCTTAGCATAGCTGGTTAGGCTGTTTTAATGTGATCCAGAGCATTTTTTATTTATTTTTATTTCACCTTTATTTAACCTGGTAGGCAAGTTGAGAACAAGTTCTCATTTACAATTGCGACCTAGCCAGGATAAAGCAAAGCAGTTCGACACATACAACGACACAGAGTTACACATGGAGTAAAATTAAACATACAGTCAATAATACAGTATAAACAAGTCTATATACGATGTGAGCAAATGAGGTGAGATAAGGGAGGTAAAGGCAAAAAAAGGCCATGGTGGCAAAGTAAATACAATATAGCAAGTAAAACACTGGAATGGTAGATTTGCAATGGAATAATGTGCAAAGTAGAAATAAAAATAATGGGGTGCAAAGGAGCAAAATAAATAAATTAATTAAATACAGTAGGGAAAGAGGTAGTTGTTTGGGCTAAAGTATAGGTGGGCTATGAACAGGTGCAGTAATCTGAGAGCTGCTCTGACAGTTGGTGCTTAAAGCTAGTGAGGGAGATAAGTGTTTCCAGTTTCAGAGATTTTTGTAGTTCGTTCCAGTCATTGGCAGCAAAGAACTGGAAGGAGAGGCAGCCAAAGAAATAATTGGTTTTGGGGGTGACCAGAGAGATATACCTGCTGGAGCGTGTGCTACAGGTGGGAGATGCTATGGTGACCAGCGAGCTGAGATAAGGGGGGACTTTACCTAGCAGGGTCTTGTAGATGACATGGAGCCAGTGGGTTTGGCGACGAGTATGAAGCGAGGGCCAGCCAACAAGAGCGTACAGGTCGCAATGGTGGGTAGTATATGGGGCTTTGGTGACAAAACGGATTGCACTGTGATAGACTGCATCCAAATGGTTGAGTAGGGTATTGGAGGCTATTTTGTAAATGACATCGCCAAAGTCGAGGATTGGTAGGATGGTCAGTTTTACAAAGGTATGTTTGGCAGCATGAGTGAAGGATGCTTTGTTGCAAAATAGGAAGCCAATTCTAGATTTAACTTTGGATTGGAGATGTTTGATATGGGTCTGGAAGGAGAGTTTACAGTCTAACCAGACACCTAAGTATTTGTAGTTGTCCACGAATTCAGAGCCGTCAGAGCCGTCCAGAGTAGTGATGTTGGACAGGCGGGCAGGTGCGTGTAGCGATCGGTGGAAGAGCATGCATTTAGTTTTACTTGTATTTAAGAGCAATTGGAGGCCACGGAAGGAGAGTTGCATGGCATTGAAGCTTGCCTGGAGGGTTGTTAAACACAGTGTCCAAAGAAAGGCCAGAAGTATACAGAATGGTGTCGTCTGCATAGAGGTGGATCAGAGACTCACCAGCAGCAAGAGCGACCTCATTGATGTATACAGAGAAGAGAGTCGGTCCAAGAATTGAACCCTGTGGCACCCCCATAGAGACTGCCAGAGGTCCAGACAGCAGACCCTTCGATTTGACACACTGAACTCTATCAGAGAAGTAGTTGGTGAACCAGGCGAGGCAATCATTTGAGAAACCAAGGCTGTCGAGTCTGCCGATGAGGATGTGGTGATTGACAGAGTCGAAAGCCTTGGCCAGATCAATGAACACGGCTGCACAGTAATGTTTCTTATCGATGGCGGTAAAGATATCGTTTAGGACCTTGAGCGTGGCTGAGGTGCACCCATGACCAGCTCTGAAACCAGATTGCATAGCAGAGAAGGTATGGTGAGATTCGAAATGGTCGGTAATCTGTTTGTTGACTTGGCTTTCGAAGACCTTAGAAAGGCTTGGTAGGATAGATATAGGTCTGTAGCAGTTTGGTTCAAGAGTGTCCCCCCCTTTGAAGAGGGGAATGACCGCAGCTGCTTTCCAATCTTTGGGAATCTCAGACGACACGAAAGAGAGGTTGAACAGGCTACTAATAGGGGTGGCAACAATTTCGGCAGATAAATTTTAGAAAGAAAGAGTCCAGATTGTCTAGCCCGGCTGATTTGTTAGGGGTCCAGATTTTGCAGCTCTTTCAGAACATCAGCTGAACGGATTTGGGAGAAGGAGAAATGGGGAAGGCTTGGGCAAGTTGCTGTGGGGGTGCAGTGCTGTTGACCGGGGTAGGAGTAGCCAGGTGGAAAGCATGGCCAGCCGTAGAAAAATGCTTATTGAAATTCTCAATAATGGTGGATTTATCAGTGGTGACAGTGTTTCCTATCTTCAGTGCAGTAGGCAGCTGGGAGGAGGTGTTCTTATTCTCCATGGACTTTACAGTGTCCCAGAACTTTTTTGAGTTAGTGTTGCAGGAAGCAAATTTCTGCTTGAAAAAGCTAGCCTTGGCTTTTCTAACTGCCTGTGTATAATGGTTTCTAGCTTCCCTGAACAGCTGCATATCACGGGGGATGTTCGATGCTAATGCAGAACGCCATAGGATGTTTTTGTGTTGGTTAAGGGCAGTCAGGTCTGGGGAGAACCAAGGGCTATATCTGTTTCTGGTTCTAAATTTCTTGAATGGGGAATGTTTATTTAAGATGGTTAGGAAGGCATTTAAAAAAATATCCAGGCATCCTCTACTGACGGGATGAGATCATTATCCTTCCAGGAAACCCCGGCCAGGTCGACTAGAAAGGCCTGCTCGCTGAAGTGTTTCAGGGAGCGTTTTACAGTGATGAGTGGAGGTCGTTTGACCGCTGACCCATTACGGATGCAGGCAATGAGGCAGTGATCGCTGAGATCTTGGTTGAAGACAGCAGAGGTGTATTTAGAGGGCAAATTGGTTAGGATGATATCTATGAGGGTGCCCGTGTTTAAGGCTTTGGGGAGGTACCTGGTAGGTTCATTGATAATTTGTGTGAGATTGAGGGCATCAAGTTTAGATTGTAGGATGGCTGGGGTGTTAAGCATGTTCCAGTTTAGGTCGCCTAGCAGCACGAGCTCTGAAGATAGATGGGGGGCAATCAGTTCACATATGGTGTCCAGAGCACAGCTGGGGGCAGAGGGTGGTCTATAGCAGGCGGCAACGGTGAGAGACTTGTTTTTAGAGAGGTGGATTTTTAAAAGTAGAAGTTCAAATTGTTTGGGTACAGACCTGGATAGTAGGACAGAACTCTGCAGGCCATATTTGCAGTAGATTGCAACACCGCCCCCTTTGGCAGTTCTATCTTGTCTGAAAATGTTGTAGTTTGGAATTAAAATTTCAGAATTTTTGGTAGTCTTCCTAAGCCAGGATTCAGACACAGCTAGAACATCCGGGTTGGCAGAGTGTGCTAAAGCAGTGAATAGAACAAACTCTCAAAAGAGAGCGCCTGGGGAATAGGAGTGGAGCTAGGCACTGCAGGGCCTGGATTCACCTCTACATCGCCAGAGGAACAGAGGAGGAGTAGAATAAGGGTGCGGCTAAAAGCAATAAGAATTGGTCGTCTAGAACGTCTGGAACAGAGAGTAAAAGGAGGTTTCTGGGGGCGATAAAATAGCATCAAGGTATAATGTACAGACAAAGGTATGATAGGATGTGAATACAGTGGAGGTAAACCTAGGTATTGAGTGATGAAGAGAGAGATATTGTCTCTAGAAACATCATTGAAACCAGGAGATGTCATTGCATATGTGGGTGGTGGAACTAATAGGTTGGATAAGGTATAGTGAGCAGGACTCGAGGCTCTACAGTGAAATAAGCCAATAAACACTAACCAGAACAGCAATGGACAAGGCATATTGACATTAAGGAGAGGCATGCTTAGTCGAGTGATCAAAAGGTTCGGGTGAGTGGAGAGGTTGGTTGGGTGTCACGGCGATTTAGACAGCTAGCCAGGCCATCGGTAGCAAGCTAGCATAGGAAGGACGTCTGTTATTAGCCACCTCTTGCGTTCCGTCAGTAGATTAGTGGGGTTCCGTGTGGTAGAGGGGATTAATCCAAATCACACAACAACAACAAAAATAAAAACAATAGATATAGTTAGATGCCCAAGAAGAAAAAATAATAATAAAAATAAATAAATTGTCCGATTGTCTATTCAGATAGCAGCCGATAAGACAGCTAATGGTTAGCAGGCCGCAAATGGGCGTTCAGGTAACATCGCGACGGAGAAGCCAGCCGGATAACTCCTTCGGGTAGATAACGTCGGCAGTCCAGTTGTGAAGGCCCGGTGGGGCTCCGCGTAGGCAGTAAAACGGGTCCGGATAGGTGACTGCAGCCCAGGAGTGATTGATGGAACTCTTCAGCTGGCTAGCTCTGGAATAATTGATGTTTGCTCCGGAATCGACGAAAGCCGATAGTCACACGGATAGCAGCTAGCTAGCTGTGAGATCCAGGTATGAATGTCCAGAGTTAGCGGTAGAAATCCAGGGACATGGAGAGAAAAATTGGTCCGGTATGTTCCGTTCTGAGCCGCACTAGAGCGTTCTGAGCCGCGATAGATTTTCGAGCTAAAGGATAGATGATGACCACAAACCGTGGTTAGCTGAATACTAACGATTTGCCAGTAAAGAAACTAACTAGCTTCTGACCTAGCTTCTGATTAGCTTCTGGATTAGCTTCTGGCTAGCTCCTGGCTAGCTTCTGGCTAGCTTCTTGGAGTTTCTGGCTGGCTTCTTGGAGGATTACAGATTTGAGGTAAATAATACTTTTTTATAAATATAAATTGGTGAGGCGGGTTGCAGGAGAGTGTTTTGAAGATGAGTTTATGGAAAAATAAAAAAATAATTGGTGAATGTAACTGTGCTGCTGGCAACAATTGAATTACAGTTTTTGTGCCGACGTTTACCGACACTGACCATATTCAACGGGTGTTGAGCTTTCGTAAATGCATCCGTTATTCGGCGCTCTGGCACACTCAGATGAGTGCTATTAACTCAATTGAAACGCACACGACTATACCACTTAGCTAAGCATGATATGAACAATCAGGTCAATAAACGTTGGGTAGTTAGTTAGATAGCAGATAGTTAATATACTGCATGGAAAGTTCGATGTATTAGGAGCCGACTACGTTAGGTAACTAGCTAAAACACAGGTACGTACTGCTGTAATGCTATGCGGTTCGTAAGGCTAGCGTAGCAAATTGTCAGCCAACATAGTGTAACTTATTTGAAAAGTCATTACTTTATTACACTTCTTAACATTTGTCGAAATTAGTTTAAGAAATTAATTTGTATCCGCTCTCGTTGGACTTCGGCCGCATATTTCCGCCATTTTCTTAAACTCTGAAAACGTTGTGAAGCCAGGCACACTTTCTGAAGAATTGCATTATGGACCTTGAAAGTAGGGAAATAGTGTCCACTGCATGTATACTTCGTATTTTGGCTATTTAAGTAGTGATGGGTCGTTCGCAAACGAGTCTGTCAAGCCTGCTCCCGCTCTTCCCTGGGTTGCCCTGCATTACGCACTCCTGCATCCATCATCTACACACATCATTTACGCACCTGCCTTCCCTCGTCACGCGTTTCAGCGATATTGGACTCACTCAATCACCTGTTTATTACCTCCCCTATATTTATCGTTTCCCCAGCTCTGTTCCCTGCTGCTGCATTGTTTGTCGTCTGTCTTTGTGTTTCCCAGTTCTGACGCTGTTACTGTCCTGTTGCATGTCCATTCCTAATTAAATGTCAACTCCCCATACCAGCTAATATTCTCCAGTGCCATTCCTGTCGGCTCTAAGACCCGGCATGTCAGAAGAGCCGAATCTATACAAATATTTAGAAAATATGATATGAATAATCAAAAGACTTCAATGAATATATTTAACTAATTCAAAGCACTTTGTTTATATACATTAAAAAGTTATGCTTTAAATGCAAATGTTTAATAGCATTCTTTTTCATAACAAACCAATATATTTTATATACATTGTGATTAAGGTAGAGTATGATTTTATTTAATTATTTAATTAGATTTGTTTTAACACCATTCATAGTCAAACTATTGCAAACTGTTTGACTTGAAAAAAATACAAAACATATTTTTTTAAAGAGCCATTTGGGAGCCAAAAGAGCCGGCTCTTTTTGGTGAGCTGAGCCGAAGGAGCCAGCTCACTGAAAAGAGCCAGAATGCCCATCACTAACGTTCCAGTGTGCTGAGAGAGAGCAAAACGCTCTGAATTTATGAACTGGCAATCTGACAACGATCTGGGTTTACCGGTAAACCCAGATCATACTCTGGCCCTCCAGATTCAATTTAATAACACACTTGTCATAAAATGTCTAGCTAGTCATTTGTTACGCTAACAAGCTAGCAAGAGCATCAATTTCCAATAGACAAGCATAGCTCTAGTATGCTCAACTGAAATTACACCGTTCGTTTACAGTATACTAAAATGACCTAATAGTATGTTAGTATGGGTATTCGAACACAGCTTTGCTGTCTCTCTTCTTCTCTGGCACTTTCTTGCTCCTTTTCCACCCTCTCCCCTACAGTTGGATGAGTTCAGTTCCTGCTCATGTTTCTAGCTTTCTCATCTCCATTACTCTATGTGTGCTTCTCTGATTGGCTGATGCAGGTGCAGATGGGTGTGACATTTTCTTAACATTTGTCAAAACTCTGAAACTCTGAAAACGTTTGTGAAGCCACGCACACTTTCTGAAGAATTGCATTATGGGCCTTGAAAGTAGGGAAATAGTGTCCACTGCAGGTGGGGGGAGAGGGTGTGGCAAAAATAACCTGAATATAGCTCAAGCCTTTATTCCTATAGTGTCAAATAGGACCTATGACAGTGTGTACACAAAGCACCTGATAAAAGTACTCAGACATACATAAGACTCCCATCAAAAAAATGACAATCGTAAATCTCTAAGTCATTGTGTTTGATAGCTTACACCTGGCTGGGGTAATTCCCACCTGAGGCTTAAAGAAAACAGGCACGTTTCTCAATTACGCTCTTTTCCTTCCCTCTGTTTACTGTATCCTTCTCTTCTCTGACAGTTCTTTACGCTGGGCAGGGAGCTGTAGCTAGGGAAGAGTGATGTCATCATACATGACACATTAATTCGATGGAATAGAAGCTTGGCAGAGAAACAGTCTGAAGATCAATATAGGGCTATATAGAGTCAAGCTGTTATTGCTTTATTGTGGCGATAGCTGAGACGACTAGTCAATGCCAACGGGTGTTGATCCTTTCAAATCAAATTTTGCACACAAACTTCGCAGATGTTATCGCGGGTGTAGCAAATGCTTATGTTCCCAACCGTGCATTAATACCTAACAATACAAAACGATACACGCAAAACCAATACAAATAAATGAATTAAGAAATATAGAAATATTAGAATGAGCTATATAAATATATACTGTATGTATATATAGACAGACTTATGTGAGGACATGGCATAGGCCAGACAGACAGAGACATGTGAGTGGACGTGGATACTGACCTGGTGGCCACCGCCTCTCTGGGGAAATGACTGCTTTTAAACATCAGAGCGAAGGCCCCCTCCTAAGACAGGATGACAAAGAGGAGAGAATACAAACATGTCTGTTAGGGTCCATGATGATGATGATGACGAGGAAGAGGGGAAGGTTGAAAATGAGAAGGAATTGTAAAAAGAAAAAATACAGCGAAGGAAAATGTAGAGGACAGTTTCAGTTGAACAGACCAACAGTGACATTACAAAACAACATTCAAATTTCCTATTTCTTTTTGGAGACAGTTTTTCCATCTGTTTCCCCTCGTGGGGGTAGTAGTGGGGATGTGTGGAAGGGATGGGAGGGGGGTCGATGTTCAGGGAAGTTAGGAGGAATAAGACCTCTATTGTATAAAACCAGCTCTGTTTCCAACACACTGCCAGCACTTTCACCAAGGGTGGGAGAGAGATGGAGGAGAGGAGGGGGAGGAGCAGTGGTCATTAGGATGTAAGGGGTCTGTTCTGGTCTGGTTCCTATTAGCCCAAACCCAGTGATGCTGTACATTTTATCCTCTGTGTTCTTCTCAGACCTTTTACAGTGAGCCAAGGAGAGGGGAGATGTGGCTGAGATAGGACTGGCTCCAATAAGACCAAACTCAACAACAAGAGTGTGTGAAGAACTGAGCGAGACAGAGAGAAAATGACTGAGCAATCTAGTTGGTGCAAAACGGATTGAAAAAGTGTCTCGCTCCTGTTCACCAGATACAGATTGCGATGTCACTAAAGATGTTGTTGGGGTGGTTGCCATGGTGACAGTTTTGGTGATGACGTAACACTATTAATGGGACGGACAAATTTGAGGCCAGACTGGACAGTGTGATGATGACATCATCAAGGGGAACTGGGTGAGATTGTTGCTCTGTTGTTGAAAACACTCCCTTACAATGCTGTTTCAGAGATGGAATTCACCATAGGGCCAGATGGGATCTGGGGATGTTTTGTCATTTTTGTTAAGCAGTTCATTTTTGTTTCGTAGTAGTAGCAGAAGCAGCCACAGTAGTAGTCGTCGTCATCATAGTAGTTTTTGAAGAATAATTTAAATAAATCTCACGTCGCCTCCGACACCCCTCCCCCAAACAGAAAATAAAACACTTATTTTCCCACCAGAACTGACTTTTTTGATAAATACTTTGTTGAGGGAAAATGTACTTGAAACGATTGTGGTGTGTTACCCATCGCTCCACAAAAGCCGTGACCCTTGCAGAGCAAGGGGAACTACTACTTCAAGGTCTCAGAGCAAGTGACGTCACCGATTGAAACGCTATTTAGCGCGCACCACCACGAACTAAGGCAGCCATTTCACATCCGCTACACTCACACCCCTCTTGACCTCCTCCTTTTCCGCAGCAAGCAGCGATCCAGGTCAACAGCATCAATTTAACAGTATAGACTTTATGTCCGTCCCCTCGCCCCGCCCTGGGCGCGAACCAGGCGCGCTCTGCACACATCAACAACAGTCACCCACGAAGCATCGTTACCCATCGCTCCACAAAAGCCGCGGCCCTTGCAGAGCAAGGGGAACAACTACTTCAAGGTCTCAGAGCAAGTGACGTCACCGATTGAAACGCTATTTAGCGCGCACCACCGCTAACTAAGCTAGCCGTTTCACATCCGCTACATTGGCAAAGTGGGTGGGGTTATATCCTGCGTGGTTGGCCCTGTCCATGGGTATCATTGGGCGGGGCCGCAGTGAGCCCCTACTCCCCCGTCTCAGCTTCCAGTATATATGCTGCAATAGTCTATGTGCCGGGGGGCTAGGGTCAGACTGTCCTATCTGGTGTATTTCTCGTGTCTTATCTGGTGTCCTGCGCGAACTTAAGTATCCTCCCTCTAATTCTCGTATCTCTCTCTCTATCTCTCTACTCCCGGAGAACCTGAGCCCTAGGACAATGCCTCAGGACTACCTGGCCTGATGACTCCTGGCTATCCCCGTCCCTAGTCCACCTGGTCGTGCTGCTGATCCAGTTTCTGCTGTTTTGCCTGTGGCAATGGAACCCCGACCTGCATTGCTTGCTGTTTGGGGTTTAAGGCTGGGTTTATGAATAAGCACTTTGTGACACCTGCTGATGTAAAAAGGGCTTCATAAATACATTTTATTGACTGATTGAGGTGTCCCAGTACTCACCAGCTGTTGAATGACCCTCTCCACCAGGGTAGAGAAGGACAGGTCTTCTCTCTCTCGGTTGTCGTAAACGTATTTGATCAGTTTAGGGATGACCTCTGTGTCTGTCTCTGACTCAAACTCATAGCCCTTGGAGTTCTGGAAGAGGGTGGGGATCAGAATGAATGTTACAAGCTTACTGAAAGCAGCACTCCCAGATATGCCTCTAACTTTTATTGTGTAATTTCTGGGCTTTTCATGCAAGGCTCCCTTGGTCTCAATTGGACTCCCTGCCAAAATAACGGTTAAATGTGCATTAGCTAGCATAGTAATAACTTCGCTAGCATAACACCAATAGTCAGAGGAGTTGGCTTCAGCACAAATAAATCTAAGGGGAGGTAAGTACATTCAGCATGGTTCACAAAACATGATTTATTGTAAAAAAAAATTACTGTCTGCTAGGATATAATTGCCTTGGGATGGATATCTGCTAGGATGGGTAAGAACAACATTTTATACCCTAAGAATTATGAGTGATAACTAGCAAAACCAGCAGAGGTAGCTATCAGTTACTATTCAGTGTCTCCTGCTTGCATGAATTTATACCCATTATAGCTGAGGAGAAGGTACCCAGCTAGCACATTAGGTTCCTTGGATGTTGTGGGAACTAATATTTTTGGTTTCACTTTGGTTGTGGGATCAAAGCCATATGTTTCCTGACCAGTAAAACAGAACGTTTTTTAAACGTTCTAAGAACAAAAGTGAACATCTTGCCGGTTCTGGGAAAGTTCATTTTTAAGTTGCAGGGAGGTTCAGAGCACATTTTACTCTGGTTCCTTTCAAAGTTTTCCTGGGAGGATTGATTAATGCTTTGAGAATGGAAATTATAGGTTATTTGGAAGGTTTTGAAAACTTAAGTCTTTTACTAATAACACTGCTAGCTTATTTGGGGTCAATTTTGTGTAACACGCACAGATAGGATACATTCATTTATTAGGCAATAATCATGTGAACACATGTCTTTTTTAATGTGACATGGCATCAGTAAGATTCAAACCTATGATCTTCTGTTCTCTACCCATGGAAGTCCACTGCACCACCAGGATGGAGATAGCATGCCATGTTCTTTTACGCATACGAAGCTGTTTATTTTTGTCTACTCAAACACACCCCCTTTCAAAGGAAACAAGAACTCATTAAGATCAGGTGTGACCAAATAGTTGGTGCGCCGACACATCTAAACACACTTAAGATGATTGAGGATAGAGAGATTTTGTTTGATGCTGAGAACAAAATTTATATGTTTTTAAATAAACCTTTTAGAACGTTCTCTGAATGTTACAACGTTTTTTTTAATGGAAAGTCTTCTTAATGTTCTGAGAAAATAATGTAGAGTTTATTGATGTTAATGTGTACAATTTCCTTTTTTTTTACATTCCCAGAATATTGCCAAAAGAGAACCATACGTTATCTGAACGTTCTAAGAACATCGCTAAAGTCACACCATTTTTATAACTTTCCCAGAATATAGTAAAATAGGACATGAAATAGAACCACACGGGAACTTGTGTGAAATGTTCTGTGGAAGTACTCAAATCAAATCAAATCAAATTGTATTGGTCACATACACACATTTAGCAGATGTTATTGCGGGTGTAGTTAAAAGCTTGTGTTCCTAGCTCCAACAGTGCAGTAATATCTAACAATTCACAACAATACACACAAATCTAAAAGTTAAATAATGGAATTAAGAAATATATAAATATTAGGATGAGCAATGTCAGAATAGCATTGACTAAAATACAGTAGAATAGGGAGTACAGTATATACATTTCCATTCAAAAGTTTGGGGTCACTTAAAAATGTCCTTGTTTTTGAAAGAAAAGCTATGTTATTGTCCATTAAAATAACATAAAAATTGATCTGAAATACAGTGAAGACATTGTTAATGTTGTAAATGACTATTGTAGCTGGAAACTGCTGATTCTTTATGGAATATCTGCATAGGCGTACAGAGGCCCATTATCAGCAACCATCACTCCTGTGTTCCAATGGCACGTTGTGTTAGCTTATCCTAGTTTATCATTTTAAAAGGCTAATTGATTATTAGAAAACCATTTTGCAATTATGTTAGCACAGCTGAAAACTGTTGTCCTGATTAAAGAATCAATAACACTGGCCTTCTTTAGACTAGTTGAGTATCTGGAGCATCAGCATTTGTGGGTTTGATTACAGGCTCAAAATGGCCAGAAACAAAGAACTTTCTTCTGAAACTCATCAGTCTATTATTGTTCTGAGAAATGAAAGCTATTCCATGCGAGAAATTGCCAAGAAACTGAAGATCTTGTTCAATGCTGGGTACTACTCCCTTCACAGAACAGCACAAACTGGCTCTAGCCAGAATAGAGAGTAGTGGAAGGCCCTGGTGCACAACTGAACAAGAGGACAAGTACATTAGAGTGTCTAGTTTGAGAAACAGACGCCTCACAAGTCTTCAACTGGCAACTTCATTAAATAGTCCCCGCAAAATCCCAGTCTCAACATCAACAGTGAGGAGGCAACTCTGGGATGCTGGCCTTCTAGGCAGAGTTCCTCTGCCTATTGTCTGTGTTCTTTTGCCCATCTGAATCTTTTATTTAATTAGCCAGTCTGAGATATGTATTTTTCCTTGCAACTCTGCCTAGAAGGCCAGGTTTCTGTACGTTATCATTTATTGTCCAGAGACTGAACATTAGCGAGTAATATACTCAGAAGCGGTGGATGGTGTGCCCGCCTCCTGAGTCGGACTAGAAGTCCACTCCGAATACCTTTTCTCCGCCGGCGGCATCTTGAAGCAGCCTCTGGGATAAGTTCAATTTCCTTGGGGGGTGCAAACAAAGGATCCAATTCGGGAAAGTCGTATTCCTGGTCGTAGTGCTGGTGAGTTAACGTTGCTCTGATATCCAAAAGTTATTTCCGGCTGAATGTAATAACACTAAAAAATGTTCTGGGCTAATAGTGTTAGAAATAACACACACAAAAAAACAAATACTGCAAAGTTGCTGAGGAGCTAGAATCAGAGCTGCCATGTCTGTCGGTGCCATCTTGCTGTAAACGTTGTTTCTTAATGTTCTTGGACAATTTGAGAACAAACTTTTAAATAGCACATGAGGAAATGTGTAGGAAACATTATGCTGAAGTACTGAAATTCCCACAGAATAATGTTGTTTCTTAACAGTCTCTGAAATATTTTAGATCATTCCTAATGTCAAACCAGTTGGAGAACATTCCTAAATCATTACCAAAATTGAAATTTAAACTTTTAGAAAATCTTCTATTAAAGTAATGAAATACCAAGAAAAAAGAATGTTCCAAAGCCAAACAACTATCATGCACCATTCCCAGAAAGTTGTGGGAAGGTTCTATGCAAAATAACCATAGGACAACCACACTCTCACCAAGCACTAAGAAACATATGGTTCTCAGAATATTATTCATTATGTGCTGGCTGGGCAGAACCAGCAAAACTGGACTGACAAAACAAGACAGACAAAAGGCAAGCTGACTCAGAAGATAAAAGATACACTGTATGGTTTCCATGTTAGCCCAAGCCAACATTGATCATTGCTACTTTGTTAATGCCATTTCAATTCACTTGCATTTGTGTAGAACAGTGCAAGAGTCATTGGTCAAAAAGTCCAAAACAAAGGACCCAGAACGAAGATTGTCAAAGGCAATGAAAGGCATAGAGACACCTGAAACCCCACCTCTTCAAGGAATACCTAGGATAGGATAAAGTAATCCTTCTCACCCCCCCCCTTAAATTATTTAGATGCACTATTGTAAAGTGGCTGTTCCACTGGATGTCAGAAGGTGAATTCACCAATTTGTAAGTCGCTCTGGATAAGAGCGTCTGCTAAATGACTTAAATGTAAATGTAAATGCAATGGATGACAGAAGACTTGAAATCCTATAATCCTTCTGATCATATCTCGGTCCATTACCAAGGGTGTGACCCAAAACAAGCTGAACTTTACGGTGGAGTAATTTATACTTAAATAGAGTAGAACTATAGAAATACAGACAGCGGAGTGGAGGGGTAGAGTAGGACTTGTTCTTACCAGGTACTTCTTTAACTCTTTGTAGTTGGTGATGATGCCATTGTGGATGACAACAAACTCTGAGGGAAAATAGAGACAGCAAGAAATCAGTCAGGAAATAGAGACAGTGAGAAATCAGAACTCCTCTTATCATAGAACTCCTCTTATCATACACTACATGGGCAAAAGTATGTGGACACCCCTTCAAATGAGTGGAATCAGCGATTTCAGCCACACCCATTGCTGATAGGTGTATAAAACCCAGCACACAGCCATGCAATCTCCATAGAAAACATTGGCAGTGGAATGGCCTTTACTGAAGAGCTCAGTGACTTTCAATGTGGCACCGTCATAGGATGCCACCTTTACAACAAGTCAGTTAGTCAAATTTCTGCCCTGCTAGAGCTGCCCCGGTCAACTGTAAGCGCTGATATTGTGAAGTGGAAATGTTTAAGAGCAAAATGTTTAAGAGCAAAATGTTTAAGAGCAACAATGGCTCAGCTGAAGCACTTAGCGTGTAAAAATAGTCTGTCCTTGGTTGAAACACTACCGAGTTTCAAACTGCCTCTGGAAGCAACGTCAGCACAAGAACTGTTAGTCGGGAGCTTCATGAAATGGGTTTTCATGGCCGAGCAGCCGCACACAAGCCTAAAATCACCATGCACAATGCCAGGCGTCGGCTGGAGTGGTGTAAAGCTTGCTGCCATTGGATCTGGAGCAGTGGAAATGCCTTCTCTGGAGTGATGAATCATGCCTCAACATGTGGCAGCCCAACAGATGAATCCGGGTTTGGTGGATCCTAGGAGTACCCTACCTGCCCAAATGCATAGTGTCAACTGTAAAGTTTGGTGAAGGAGGAATAATGGTCTGGGCATGTTTTTCATGGTTCGGGCTAGGCCCCTTAGTTCCAGTAAAGGGAAATCTTAACACTACAGCATACTATGACATTCTAGATGATTCTGTGGTTCCAACTTTATGGCAACAGTTCGGGAAAGGCCCTTTCCTGTTTCAGCCTGACAATGCTCCCGTGCACAAAAAGAGGTCCGTACACAAATGGTTTGACGAGATCGGCGAGGAAGGACTTGACTGGCCTGCACAGAGCCCTGACCTCAACCTAATCGGACACCTTTGGGATGAATTGGAACACCGACTGCGAGCCAGGCCAAATCGCCCAACATCAGCGCCTGACATCACTAATGCTCTTGTGACTGAATGGAAGCAAGTCCGCGCAGCAATGTGCCAACATCTAGTGGAAAGCCTTCCCAGAAGAGTGGAAGCTATTTTTGAAGCAAACGGGGGACCAACTCCATATTAATGCCCATGATTTTGGAATGAGATGTTCGACAAGCAGGTGTCCACATACACTACATGACCAAAGGTATTTTAACAGCAATTCCTGTAATTCCTGCCTGACTGTATAGTTAAGGAGTGTATCCTGAGTGCTGACATATGCACACACACCTTTGCATGTGGCAGTCAGAACTAGAACTAAAATGACACTGAACATAGTTATTTTTAGCACAAAGAACACATATGAAAGGTGTGCCTGAGGAAGGATATGGCTGTGTTTAAAGTCAACTGAACAAGACTCTGTCTGTCTGTCTGGCTGGCCTCTGTGAAAGGCTGATTATCTCTGTCCATCTCATGTTCTACATTTGGAAGTGTGTAAATACTCCTTTCACTGAGGCCTCCCACACTCCCCTAGAACTCTCCCTGTAAGAGAGAGCTGCGGGGAGGCAAGGCCTGATCACAGTATGTAAGGTGTGTTTTACACATTGATATCTCTGGCCAATCAGTAACCAGAAAAAAAATAGCTTGCCTGACTGACTGACACCGCCGTTCCAGAGAACTTTGTCAAAGCCATGACAGAGCAGTGGGTTGGTGTGTATGTCTGCACTGTATGTTGTGTGTAGGTTCACTGCTATGCTTTATCTTGGCCAGGACGCAGTAGCAAATGAGAACTTGTTCTCAACTAGCCTACCTGGTTAAATAAAGGTGAAATAAAATAAAATAAAAAGGTATGAACTGTGTGTGTGTGTGTGTGTGTGTATGTGTACACAGGTGAGTGTGTGTTACCATTGTTCTTGTCGGAGCGGTGGGGGTGGCTGTTGAGGGCGCTGGGTTCTCCGTGTGTGGCCCAGCGTGTGTGAGCCATGCCAAAATGTGTGTCCAACTCCACCTCCAGATCCATGCAGTCTTTCTCTGATCACAAAACACATCAAGCACTGATCAACAATACGAACAAAGGTATTCTATCAATGATTGACCAGTAACATGATACGACTTAACGTCAGTCAATAATGGGTACATTGCTAGGGTGAAGCTGACAGAGGACTGACTACGTTCGTCTGGTAATTCAGCCGAGCTCAATGTCTTACCATAACCCTACACTGTACCCTCTTTCATTAAAGAGGTATTTGGTTAGGACAGAGCAGAAGGGAAAGCGTGAGGAGCACTAGAAGAGGGAGAGAAATGCACTTGAAGGGTCGTGAGGCAGAAAAGAAGTTACCATGAAGAAAGAGGTACAGGCCATAGGAGTCTTTGGAATCATATGTGACGTCAGAGGAGAGGAATGTGATGAGGGAATGAGAGAAATGTATCCATAAGACCTACTGTAGAGCTCTTCATCCAGGGCCTTGACTTTGCCATTCTTCTTAATGAGAACGATGTTGTTGTTGTTGATGCCATCTGTCGTCGTGTTTTTGTCACCATCCACAGCGATGCCTGAGACACGAGAGAAAAACTACTGAGGCAAATGTATAGCAATACCAACCCTAAGCCAATCATGGTCAATGAAGGCTAAACCTGCTGGCTAGTTGGCTGCAAGGCTAGTCAATGAATCAGTTCAACTTCAACTGATGCAGTGTTCATGTCCGATTTGAAAACTTGTTTGAAAGACTCAAATAAAGAGATTGAACAAGATCTGAAGAACAACAAATTCATAACATTTTGTACAAATTGGATTTGCAACAATATCATACGAATTGCTAAATATATATTAACATTTTTTTTGCAGGACGTCACATATCATACAAAATGGATGTCATAGTACACCATTTCCGGGGACCTGTTGTGGCTCGTTAGCACTACTTTCAAAACTACTGCCTGAAATAATACAAAACCTTTATAACGGACCTATCAGAGGAAAGAGCTGATTATTGTGGAATCTCTTGTGAATATCAACCAGCTCACGTAGGTCACGTGTGTGTGTGTGTGTGTGTGTGTGTGTGTGTGTGTGTGTGTGTGTGTGTGTGTGTGTGTGTGTGTGTGTGTGTGTGTGTGTGTGTGTGTGTGTGTGTGTGTGTGTGTGTGTCAACGAACACATGTTAGAATCACTGCTAGACAGCCATTAACAAGTTTTGTCATACATTTTCCAAGCCGATTTAACCTCAAAACTGTAACTAGGACAACTGTAACGAGGGACATTCAATGTGGTATTGCTAAGCAACTCCAGTGTATATTTGGCCTTCTGTTTTAGGTGATTGTCCTGCTGAAAGGTGAATTTGTCTTCCAGTGTTGGAGAGCAGACAGAACTGGGTTTTCCTCCAGGATTTTGCCTGTGCTATTCCGTTTTTTTTATCCTAAAAAAAGTCCCTAGTCCTTGCAGATGACAAACTATGAAGATATGAAGACTGGTACTCAGTGATGTGTTGTGTTGGATTTGCACCAAACATAACACTTTTTATTCAGGACAAAAAGTTACTTTCTTTGCCAAATATTACTTTAGTACCTTATTTTTTATTATGTTGCTTCTTTTCCTTCTTTTCATTCTGTAATTTATGTTAGTATTGTGGAGTAACTACAATGTTGTTGATCTATCCTCAGTTATCTCGTATCACAGCCTTTAAACTCTGTAACTGTTTTAAAATCCCCATTGGCCTTATGCTGAAATCCCTGTGCGGTTTCCTTCCTCGCCGGCAACTGATTCAGGAAGGGCACCTGTACCTTTGTCATGACTGGGTGTATTGATACACCATCCACAGTGTAAAATGTATAACTGCACAATGCTCAAAGGATATTAAATGTCAGCTTTTTTGTTTGTTACCCTTCTACCAATAGGTGCCATTAACAAACATCTTTGTGGTTGGATCTGTGCTTGAAATTCAATGCTTGACCTTACAGACAATTATTGGTGTGTGGTACAGAGATGTAGTAGTCATTTAAAAATCATGTTAAACATGTGCCAAAGCAATAGTAAATATCAGTGAGGCAGATATCATTGGTGTATGGTGAGGCTCAGAACAGGAATAGGGGCAACAGATTCTCTCATCACATGTTCAGGACTCTCTACCACTGCATTCTTTGCTTTCTGGGTTCACCTCATCTCATTTATCTGAACACTGTTGACCGATGCCCTGTCCCAAAATCAACCCCTACATTGGTTCCTCCTTTAAAAGTTGCGTCATACTGCGGCACACCTTGAGGGCCTGTGGCACGTTATCTAAACTCAGCAACAACAAAAAAGTCCCTTTTTCAGGACCCTGTCGTTCAAAGATAATTTGTAATAAAAAAAAACTCACAGATCTTCATTGTAAAGGGTTTAAACACTGTTTCCCATGCTCGTTCAATGAATCATAAATAATTCATGAACATACACCTGTGGAACAGTCGTTAAGACACTAACAGCTTATAGACGGTAGGCAATTAAGGTCACAGTTCTTAAAACTTAGGACACTAAAGAGGCCTTTCTACTGACTCTGAAAAACATCAAAAGAAAGATGCCCAGGGTCCCTGCTCATCTGCGTGAACGTGCCTTAGTCAAGCTGCAAGGAGGCATGAGGACTGCAGATGTGGCCAGGGCAATAAATTGCAATGTCCGTACTGTGAGACGCCTAAGATAGCGCTAGAGGGAGACAGTATGGACAGCTGATCATCCTCGCAGTGGCATACCACATGAAACAACACCTGCACAGGATCGGTACATCCGAACATCACACCTGTGGGACAGGTACAGAATGGCACCAGCAACTGCCCGAGTTACACCAGGAACATACAATCCCTCCATCAGTGCTCCGACTGTCCGCAATAGGCTGAGAGAGGCTGGACTGAGGGCTTGTAGGCCTGTGGAAAGGCAGGTCCTCATCAGACATCACCGGCAGCAATGTCGCCTATTGGCACAAGCCCACCGTCGCTGGACCAGACAGGACTGGCAAAAAGTGCTCTTGACTGACGAGTCACGGTTTTGTCTGACCAGGGGTGATGAGCGGATTCACGTTTATCATCGAAGGAAAGCGTTACACCGAGGTCTATACTCTGGAGTGGGATCAATTTGGAGGTGGAGGGTCCATCATGGTCTGGGGCAGTGTGTCACAGCATCATCGGACTGAATTTGTTGTCATTGCCTGCAATCTCAACGCTGTGCGTTACAGGGAAGACCTCATTCTCCCTCATGTGGTACCCTTCCTGCAGGCTCATCCTGACATGACCCTCCTGCATGACAATGCCACCAGCCATACTGCTCGTTCTGTGTGTGATTTCCCGCATTTCCTGGATCTCAATCCCATGAACCACGTCTGGAACCTGTTGGATCGGAGGGTGAGGGCGAGGGTCATTCCCCCCAGAAATGTCTGGGAACTTGCAGGTGCCTTGGTGGAAGAGTGGGGTAACATCTCACAGCAAGAACTGGCAAATCTGGTGCAGTCCATGAGGAGGAGATGCACTGCTGTACTTAATGCAGCTGGTGGCCACAGCAGATACTGAGTGTTACTTTTAATTTTGGCCACCCACTTTGTTCATGGACACATTATTCAATTTTTGTTAGTCACATGTCTGTGGAACTTGTTCAGTTTATGTCTCAGTTGTTGAATCTTGTTATGTTCATAAAAATATTTACACATGTTAAGTTTCCTGAAAATACACGCAGTTGAAAGTGAGAGGACGTTTCTTTTTTTTGCTGAGTTTATTTGTCAGACATTTTTTCTGTTAGTGCAAGTTATTGATAGTTTGACCACCAGAGGGCATCTTTGAGAAGCATTTGATAGTCTTCCGTATTGGCATTAACAGATAATTTAAAACCTTTTTGTAATAACATAGTATATGGATTGATTTTAAGAAATTTGGCTTAATTAATTTGATTAATATTATGGTGTTTCTATTCAGAGAAAAATGAAACCCTCAGGGTTTCCATTAGGATGGATTGGAAAATATGGAGCTGTACAACGGGAGGAAGGAGTAGGCTGTCATTGTAAATAAGAATTTGTTCTTAACTGACTTGCCTAGTTAAAAAAAGTATACACTAAGATCATAACATTTCTGCACCTTAATTTTCTAAATCTTTTCTAACAAATACACAAACGGAGATGAAGTGAAAATAATAATATCATTGATTTATCAAGACCAGTCCCCATGCTTGCCTTAGAGCAGCGAGAAACGGTGCTAAAATGACTCTCCACCAATAATTACATTTAGAGGATTGGAGGACTCTAAATTTTCCGTTAGGATCTGTGAGAATATCTGAGAATATCTATGGGGCTTTTAAATCATTCTAAATTCATTTTTAATAATAATAATAATAAATTGCTTTGTTTAAAAAGTAACAATATTTTGCCCAGTGTGTTATTTCAAATTATTTATTTCTGGTGAAACTTGCTTATATTCATGAAGATGATGAGCAATCGGCAAAGGCAATCGGCAACATCGCTCTAATTACAGTCAGAAGACAGTTGAAGAAACAAGCGTGTTTTAATGACTCCAACCTAAGTGTATGTAAACTTCCGACTTCAACTGTGTACAGTTCATTCTGAAAGTATTCAGACCTCTTTAGTTTTTCCACATTTTGTGGCCTTATTCTAAAATGGATTACATTTTTTTTCCCCTCTCATCAATCGATACACAATACCCCAGAATGAAAAAGCAAACAGGTTTAAACATTTTTGGAAATGATTAAAAATAAAATCCTGAAATATCACAACTGTATATATACACAGACTTAGGTTGGAGTCATTAAAACTTGTTTTTCAACCACTCCACAAATTTCTTGTTAACAAACTATAGTTTTGACAAGTCAGTTAGGACATTTGTTTACAGTCAGATTATTTCACTTACAATTCACTGTATCACAATTCCATTGGGTCAGAAGTTTACATACACTAAGTTGACTGTGCCTTTAAACAGCTTGGAAAATTCCAGAAAATGATGTGTTGGCTTTAGAAGCTTCTGATAGGCTAATTGACATCATTCGGGTCAATTGGAGGTGCACCTGTGGATGTATTTCAAGGCCTACCTTCAAACTCAGTACCTCTTTGCTTGACATCATGGGAAAATCAAAAGAAATCAGCTCAGACCTTAGAATTTTTTTTGTAGACCTCTACATTCACTAACATATTCCTCTCAATTGTACATTTTTTACATAACTCGTTATGATGCTATAATTACTTAGATTAGCTTCCACCGCAATGTTTTGTCAGCCATCTTTGCTGAAGAAAGTCAGGTGTCAGGTGGCTTGTGTCAAATTTGTCATTGGAACCACGCAATATGATTGGTCATATAAAAACTTTGGAACCCAAATGCATAATGAGTGCTCTAATTCCCCCTTGCGGTGGTCCGGAACAATGAAGCCGTGACGCTGGGTACCTCTGAGACCCGCGGTGTAAGCTAGCAACTTTTAAAGGAGGAACCACTGTAGCTATAGCCGAGATCCTACTACCCAATGGATCAGATGGGTGGAAGTAATAAGGTATTAGAGCTACCTTTTGCCCACTGGTACGCCAGCTAGATGGGATGTCCACACCCAGTTTCAAATGGACCATGTGATCACATGTGTACACCTGTGTCACGGATTCCACCGAAGGTGGCTCCTCTCCCTGTTCGAGAGTCGCCGGCCTACTTGCTTCCACCGATCAATTTTCCTTTTCGTTTGTGTCTGTCTTGGTGTTTACACCTGTGTCTTATTAGTTGATTTCGGTGGGTATATTTACCTCCACTGCCTGCTAGTCTTTGTGTGGGATTGTTTTCTGTGGTTACGTTGTTAGGGGTGTGTGTCTGCACCACGGGGTTTTCTTTTCTCATGGCAGTTGTGCCGTTTGGTATGAGTTTAGGAGTAGAGGTTTCTCCTCCGTGTGTAGCGTTTATTTCCCTGTGTGAGTGTCGACCTCGTTTGGGCGTGTTTCAGTCCCATGTTGTAGTTGAGTTGGGACTGCTCAATAAACTATTGTGCCACTGGGACTTCCTTGCTCTCCTGCTCCTGATTCCTGGACCTCCCTCCTTCAGGAGGCACGAAACAACCTGCTTCAACAGTACCCTGCATGTCAACATAGGAGGACAATGCACTCATCGGCATGATAACTGACAGTAACCGGCCGCACTCAACTGTAAGTGATTAGATATTATAACTTCAGTACCACCACAGAGTCTCTGTATCAATATTCTCACTGCTTATTAACCACCCTGAAGCATCATAGTGAAGGAATAACGTTTTGGGGTTTTACAGTGTAATGACAGTGGTTTTACTAATGTTTGTCATAACTGTGCTTGAAGCCATATACCCGCTGTGCAGTTCCAAAGTAAGACTGGATAAAACATAGTGAGATGCAGTTGTGGGAGTGGTGCTCTGTGGGCTTTAGTGTGAAGGAGCTGTTGTGTGTGTTCAGGGTGATACTCAGGGTCTTACCTGCTGAATCGTAGCCTCTGTACTCCAACCTCTGCAGTCCCTTCACCAATGTCTCAAATATTTCCTTTCTGGTGCGAGGCACACAGTAATTCAGGTAGGCAAAGATCCCTGCAATGAGGTCAAAAAAGAGGGGATAAAGGGGTGAGGGAGGGGAGAGAGAAAGACTATTTACTTATTTCACCCTCTTTCAGTCTATATACAGTCAACTCAAGCTGTTTTATGAGTACTTTCACTGAAAGTCTTGAGCAGTGTGTAGTTTTAATGTAGACTATCCATCCAGTACTAGACTATGGTTTAGAAAACAGTTGAGGCGGCAAGTAATGTACTGCTGTAAGGGATCTCGTCCTCCTCTTCTGAGGAGGAGAAGCGAGAAGGATCGGAGGACCAAAACGCAGCTTGGTAAGTGTCCATAATGTTCATTTAAAAAAATAAACTGAACACTACGAAATACAAAACAATAAATGTGAAATGAACGAAACAGTCCCGTGTGGCGACAAACACTGACACGGAAGACAAACACCCACAACACAAAACTGAAACCCAGGCTACCTAAGTATGATTCTCAATCAGAGACAACTAACGACACATGCCTCTGATTGAGAACCATACTAGGCCGAACACAGAAACCAAACATAGAAAAACAAACATAGACTGCCCACCCTAACTCACACCCTGACCATATAAACAAAGACAAAACAAATGAACTAAGGTTAGAACGTGACAGTACCCCCCCCCAAAGGTGCGGAATCCGGCCGCAAAACCTGAACCTATAGGGGTGGGTCTGGGTGGGCGTCTGTCCTCGGTGGCGGCTCTGGCACGGGACGTGACCCCACTTCACCACAGTTTTTGTCCGCCTCCTCAACCGCCCCCGTGGCCTCTTATGAGCGGTGACCCTCCCCGCTGACCTCCGACTGAGGATCCTAGCCATGGGTCCCGAATGGACGGGAGATTCCGGCAGCGCCGGACAGGCGAGAGACTCCGGCAGCTCCGGATTGAAGGGCGATTCTGGCAGCTCCTGGATGACTGACGGCTCAGGACAGACGGGAGACTCTGGCGGCTCAGGACAGACGGGAGACTCTGGCGGCTCAGGACAGACGGGAGACTCTGGCGGCTCAGGACAGACGGGAGACTCTGGCGGCTCAGGACAGACAGGGAGACTCTGGCGGCTCAGGACAGACGGGAGACTCTGGCGGCTCAGGACAGACGGGAGACTCTGGCGGCTCAGGACAGACGGGAGACTCTGGCGGCTCAGGACAGACGGGAGACTCTGGCGGCTCAGGACAGACGGGAGACTCTGGCGGCTCAGGACAGACGGGAGACTCTGGCGGCTCAGGACAGACGGGAGACTCTGGCGGCGCTGGGCAGGAGGAAGGTTCTGGCAGTGCTGGACACGCGGGAGCACCTGTAGGGAGAAGACGGAGAGAGAGCCTGGTGCGGGGGGCTGCCACCGGAGGGCTGTTGCTTGGAGGTGGCACCGGATAAACCGGACCGTGCAGGCGGACTGGAGCCCTTGAGCATGTGTTGGCGAACCGGGGACACCATGCGTAAGGCTGGTGCCATGTACGCCGGCCCGAGGAGACGCACTGGAGACCAGACGCGTAGAGCCCGCTTCATGGCACCTGGCTCGATGCCCACTCTAGCCCGGCCGATACGAGGAGCTGGAATGTTCCGCACCGGGCTTTGCACACGCACCGGTGCCTGACCGGTCCCTCTCGCTCTCCGGTAAGTACGGGGAGTTGGCTCAGGTCTCCTACCTGACTTAGCCACACTCTCAATGTGCCTCCCCCAAGACATTTTTGGGGCTGCCTCTAGGGCTTCCAGCCGCGCTGCCGTGCTGCCTCCTCATACTTCCAGCTCTGCTTTAGGGCGGCGATATTCCCTGCTTGTGCCCAGGGTCCCTTGCCGTCCAAAATCTCCTCCCCAAGTCCAGGAGTCTTGTGTTTTCGGCCGCTGCTGCCCGTTACCACGCTGCTTGGTCCTCTTGTGGTGGGTGTTTCTGTAAGGGATTTCGTCCTCCTCTTCTGAGGTGGAGAAGCGAGAAGGATCGGAGGACCAAAACACAGCGTGGTAAGTGTCCATAATGTTTATTTTAAAACATAAACTGAACACTACGAAATACAAACAATAAACGTGAAATGAACGAAACAGTCCCGTGTGATGACAAACACTGACACGGAAGACAAACACCCACAACCCAAAACTGAAACCCAGGCTACCTAAGTATGATTCTCAATCAGAGACAACTAACGACACCTGCCTCTGATTGAGAACCATACTAGGCCGAACACAGAAACCAAACATAGAAAAACAAACAGACTGCCCACCCCAACGCATTATCAACCAAGGGAATTCTCTTCGATTATAATCACAGCCGTATATATTCCCCCACAAGCAGACACATCGATGGTTCTGAACAAACTTCATTTGACTCTTTGCAAACTGGAATCCATATATCCTGATGCTGCATTCATTGAAGCTGGGGATTTTAACAAGGCTAATCTGAAAACAAGACTCCCTAAATTGTTTCAGCATATCGATTGCGCAACCAGGGCTGGAAAAACCTTGGATCATTGCTATTCTAACTACCGCAACGCATATAAGGCCCTGCCCCGCTCTCCTTTTGGAAAAGCTGACCACGACTCAATTTTGTTGATCCCTGCCTACAGACAGAAACTAAAACAAGAAGCTCCCGCGCTGAGGTCTGTTCAACGCTGGTCCGACCAATCTGATTCCACACTCCAAGACTGCTTCCATCACGTGGACTGGGATATGTTTCGTATTGCATCAAACAACAACATTGACGAATACGCTGATTCGGTGAGCGAGTTCATTAGAACGTGTGTTGAAGATGTCGTTCCCATAGCAACAATTAAAACATTCCCAAACCAGAAACCGTAGATTGATGGCAGCATTCGCGTGAAACTGAAAGCGCGAACCACTGCTTTTAATCAGGGCAAAGTGACCGGAAACATGACCGAATACAAACAGTGTAGCTATTCCCTCCGCAAGGCAATCAAACAAGTTAAGCGTCAGTATAGAGACAAAGTAGAATCTCAATTCAATGGCTCAGACACAAGAGGTATGTGGCAGGGTCTACAGTCAATCACGGATTACAAAAAGAAAACCAGCCTCGTCACGGACCAGGATGTCTTGCTCCCAGGCAGACTAAATAACTTTTTTGCCCTTTTTGAGGACAACACAGTGCCACTGACACGGCCCGCAACGAAAACATGCGGACTCTCCTTCACTGCAGCCGACGTGAGGAAAACATTTAAACGTGTCAACCCTCGCAAGGCTGCAGGCCCAGACGGCATCCCCAGCCGCGCCCTCAGAGTATGCGCAGACCAGCTGGCTGGTGTGTTTACAGACATATTCAATCAATCCCTATCCCAGTCTGTTGTTCCCACATGCTTCAAGAGGGCCACCATTGTTCCTGTTCCCAAGAAAGCTAAGGTAACTGAGCTAAACGACTACCGCCCCGTAGCACACACTTCCGTCATCATGAAGTGCTTTGAGAGACTAGTCAAGGACCATATCACCTCCACCCTACCTGACACCCTAGACCCACTGCAATTTGCTTACCGCCCAAATAGGTCCAAAGACAATGCAATCTCAACCACACTGCACACTGCCCTAACCCATCTGGACAAGAGGAATACCTATATGCTGTTCATCGACTACAGCTCGGCATTTAACACCATAGTGCCCTCCAAGCTCGTCATCAAGCTCGAGACCCTGGGTCTCGACCCCGCCCTGTGCAACTGGGTACTGGACTTCCTGACGGGCCGCCCCCAGGTGGTGAGGTTAGGCAACAACATCTCCACCCTGCTGATCCTCAACACTGGGGCCCCACAAGGTTGCGTTCTGAGCCCTCTCCTGTACTCCCTGTTCACCCACGACTGCGTGGCCACGCACGCCTCCAACTCAATCATCAAGTTTGCGGACGACACAACAGTGGTCGGCTTGATTACCAACAACGACGAGACGGCCTACAGGGAGGAGGTGAGGGCCCTCGGAGTGTGGTGTCAGGAAAATAGCTTTACACTCAACGTCAACAAAACTAAGGAGATGATTGTGGACTTCAGGAAACAGCAGAGGGAACACCCCCCTATCCACATCGATGGAACAGTAGTGGAGAGGGTAGTAAGTTTTAAGTTCCTCGGCGTACACAACACAGACAAACTGAATTGGTCCACCCACACAGACAGCATCATGAAGAAGGCGCAGCAGCGCCTCTTCAACCTCAGGAGGCTGAAGAAATTCGGCTTGTCACCAAAAGCACTCACAAACTTCTACAGATGCACAATCGAGAGCATCCTGGCGGGCTGTATCACCGCCTGGTACGGCAACTGCTCCGCCCACAACCGTAAGGCTCTCCAGAGGGTAGTGAGGTCTGCACAACGCATCACCGGGGGCAAACTACCTGCCCTCCAGGACACCTACACCACCCGATGTCACAGGAAAGCCATAAAGATCATCAAGGACAACAACCACCCGAGCCACTGCCTGTTCACCCCGCTATCATCCAGAAGGCGAGGTCAGTACAGGTGCATCAAAGCTGGGACCGAGATACTGAAAAACAGCTTCTATCTCAAGGCCATCAGACTGTTCAACAGCCACCACTAACATTGAGTGGCTGCTGCCAACACACTGACTCAACTCCAGCCACTTTAATAATGGGAAATGATGTAAAATATATCACTAGCCACTTTAAAAAATGCTACCTAATATAATGTTTACATACCCTACATTATTCATCTCATATGTATACGTATATACTGTACTCTATATCATCTACTGCATCTTTATGTAATACATGTATCACTAGCCACTTTAACTACGCCACTTTGTTTACATACTCATCTCATATGTATATACTGTACTCAATACCATCTACTGTATCTTGCCTATGCCGTTCTGTACCATCACTCATTCATATATCTGTATGTACATATTCTTTATCCCCTTACACTTGTGTCTATAAGGTAGTAGTTTTGGAATTGTTAGCTAGATTACTTGTTGGTTATTACTGCATTGTCGGAACTAGAAGCACAAGCATTTCGCTACACTCGCATTAACATCTGCTAACCATGTGTATGTGACAAATAAAATGTGATTTGATTTGAACTCACGCCCTGACCATATAAACAAAGACAAAACAAATGAACTAAGGTTAGAACGTAACAACACAGTCAGTATCCCAACATTTTTCTGTTGTTCATAATTCTCTATTCCTGTGTTTGGGAATATGGAGACAGTGGCCTACGCATATAAGTCACTGACATGGCCAACTGAGACAGCTAAGACATGAATGGAAATCAAAATATATAATTAAAAGTGTATATCAACAAACTAATCCCTGTCCAACTGGAGAAGTAATGGAATCATATAATCGCAGCTTTGGAAATAAAAAAAGCCACTTCATGGGAGATTTATAGTGGTGCAAATTAATAATCCGTGTTGATGATGCATGAGTGTGATGCTGAATATAGGTTTAGTGTTTTTCGACACAATGTTTAGCATATTTACATTTTTGTGGCACTCAAGGTGTGGGTTGATGGTCAATAAACTTGTCATTAGTTATTCTTATATCAAATGATAGTGATTGATGCCAAAGGACACATTGATTATTCACTGGTGTATTGTATGAAGGGCATTCTGTGAACACTGACTCTGTAGCAGCTGACAAAGTCACTGCCTTTTTGTTATGATTTCCTACCAGCATCTCCCGCTGTTGTTTACAGAACATTTGGGGCTGTCTGATTGGGATATAAAGGGCCTGTCTCAATGAGCAACCTTACCGAGGATTTAATTAAATATCCAATACAGTGTCGCCTACATAGGTTTCTGATCAAACGCGAATGACACATAATGCTCTGGAGAGCGCCTCAAATGGTCGTGACGTCTGCAAATAAAGGTCCCAGTATGTGCACCACGCTGGAGGGAGTTTGGATTCAGAGCAACACAGGTGGCCATTGAGAGGAGCACATTGCGCGCAGTGTTCGCCTCAACCAGGTAGGCTAACTTTAGGCCAAATTCCGGGGGAGTTCCCGGGAGGAAACTAACAGACCAAGATTTACAGTGGGAGATGCCAGGAAGAAACTGGCCGATTTACATTTACAGTTGGCTGCAAAGCTTTGCTTGGATTGCTTCACTTCGGGGCAAATAGTTACTATTAGAACCCTAAAGCCTTTAAATAGCATACAATCATATATTTTTTGATAATGCAAAATCATATTTAAGCAACATAAATGTGCATAGTGCATAGGCCTAGAGTCCAACGACTCGGATGAGAGTACATATCTTTAAGCATAGCCTACATTTCGTTAAATTTAATATTTGAGAATGACGCTCCTGGGCTGATGGTATCCTATTGATGTAGCCCATCATCATAATCTGAACATAATACAATGTTGCCCGACCTGTCATAGCCTACAATGTTGCCCGACCTGTCATTAATACACCAAGGAGCTACATTGACACGTAGCAACTCAGAACATGCCATGAGACTGGCATGTTAATTGTCTAAAGCGGAAGGATTGTCGTCCAACCAATATACGGACTGCTGCTGAACACTGATAGCCTATTTTGTTATTACTATAAATAATACAAGTTATATTTATATATAATCTAGGTTTATTTTTAAGTAATTGGCCAACGGTGGCATGTAAATTGCCTACAAGGATGGCACCTCATTGACACAGTGTCAGACACACACACACACACACACACACACACACACACACACACACAAACTGTTTGCCTTGGTACGGCTCCCAACGGACTGGTTTTAAATTACAATAACAACATAGCTAATACTATTGTACTATTCCAATAGTCTCTACTAGACGAGCCTACTGTAGGCTATTGCTTGTTATGCGTAATGCGTAATTTATCTCCCGATTATCTAGATTAGATGTAGGCTATCCGTTCTTACCACACATAGTTCTGATTGTCTTGTCCTAACTGGATAGTGTTCAGGGCGACGGTCGGTACCTGGTTGTTTTCCCTGGTACTATACTATGTAGCCTAGTTCAGTGTAAAATCCAAATGAGACTGTGTAAAACCTCTCACTCCAACGACATATTTAAAGGCAGTTTCCGCGAGCGGCGGTCCCACCCCCGTCTCCAAGGCAACTAAAGAAACCACCCCTTCACTGTCTTTAACCTACACCAACTGTATAGCCTATTGTTGATATGAAACTACTTCCTTGAACTCTAGTTTTACTGTTAACCTGTCCTTACATATTCCAGGGACTTCCATCACCATAATTAGGACATTAATGTGCATTGTATGGAACTAATAATAATTATCAATAAGAGCCAAAGGCCTGTTTCCTGGAAGCATATTTTACATCATCAGTGATGGTTATGAAGAATCAGGAAATGTAACTTGTGAAGAACTGTGAAATTAATTGTATATGGAATGTCTTTAAACATCCTTATCACCCTCATCATCATCATTATTCAATGGCCTTGCATATAGACTGGTTTAGCTCAACTGCCTGTTTTACTTGGCAACCCTAGCAGTCTGGATGACCACCTGGGAGTCAAGCCTGGGTTTTCAATACACCTCAAGACCATGTTAGTCCATGGAGCTAAAGGCTCGGGTCTTCAGGTCTCAGGTCAGATCACTCAGCATGCAAGCATAGTTTGTATTTGGATTTGGATTTGTATTTGTATTTGGCTTCCGAACAATCACATCACAAACGTCATTATTGACAACAAAATCACTTGTATTGTTGCATCTCGTCCATATTTTGGTTGGACGCCATCCTCCGGGGGCTAGATTGCTAGCAAAAATCAGCCCTGTCCTAAATTAGCCATGGATGGAGATAGGGATTTGGACTTTTTTCTCAGTACTGCCCAATGATTATAACGGATCCAACCATAAATTCATACATTGTGCCCCTGTCCGGACAGGATGGAAGTTGAACATGTAGCTAGAAGTAGTATGCTAATGTTAAGTTGCCCATGAAAGGTAGTTAGGCTAAGCGAGAAAGCATTTTACCGGGTAGCATAGGATAACAAAAACTTAAAGTGTGTACTGCATGACAGCCATAGACCATTTAGGCAACATGAAGAGGAGGATAGCATGGGCGTGAGTCAACATGTTTTTTCTACTTGCACACACACACACACACACACACACACACACACACACACACACACACACACACACACACACACACACACACACACACACACACACACACACACACACACACACACACACACACACACACACACACACACACACACACACACACACACACACACACAAATGTTGCTGGATTAGTGGAAAATATGTTTTGTTGACTTCACCAGACAGATGTTGCTCTCCGGTTCTGTGATGATACAAAGGTGTGGTTAAATGTATTTTGCTACTCTGTCTTCCTATTGTCTTTGCCTTCGGTCTATATATCACGGTTTCAAGGGATATGAACTAAAAGGTTATAGAGCAAACAACACAATTATCATAACACATAAGTTGTAATATGTATTTTGGTCAGTCTTGGCAGAGGGGGGATAGCTGAGAGATGATACTGAGAGATGGTACTATGTTGAGAGGCAGACCCTCTAATGCTCTCCCTCCACTGAGACTGATCATCAGATTGCAAGCATAATCAGTCCAGTAAAATAAAGAAAGCATATTATTTGAATTTATGCTCTCTCAGCTGTGCCTCACAAGTAATACAACAAATGATGATTTATTACCAGTGTGATCATATACCTTAAGTTTCAAAATATAATTTTAAAATGGTCTCAGAAGAATAACATTGGCAGGGCAATTCAAACTTAGCCAATATGCAGTGATAATGTTTTAGGCATATAGCCTACTACAAACATCATTGCTACATAATTGTTTTTAATAGGTTAATGTTGCATAGGCTTACGTCTTTTAAGTCCTGTTTATAAAATACTCTAGGTGGTAGATCTCTGCCTTCATCTCGACTCAGAAAGTGATCTCGACTCAGAAAACTTTGAGGACCACTGATTTAGAGAGACAAAGAAAGAGAGAGTGGGCAGAGAGTGTAAGAATGAGAGAGACTGTAACAAAAGGTCCTTCCTGTCAGCCAATAAGTGTGCCCAAATGGACATTTTGACTCTGGTCCCTCCCACTCCTGTTTAGAGGGGTTATCGTTGTTGGAAGATGAAGACGCAAGTTGGCAGACGGCCTGGTGTAGGATTGTTTAGGGACAAAGTTGTGGGATAGGGTGATGGATTTTGGGGATAGTGTATAAGGTGCATGGTTAGATGGTTGTGCAATCTAAAAAAAATGACCTTCTCATTTTCACTTTTTTTTGTGACAAATTTGCAATAGACCTTACGAAAGGCAGTAATACGCAGCACAGCATCTAGTCTGCCTGGAACTTCACACAAACAATTTATGCATATAAATGTGCAGGTCCATTGTTCCTATGTTAGGATTCCACTTCCAAATGAGGTTCTAGTTCTTGTTGTACCTCCAGCAGAGGCCTCAGCCCGTCCTTTACTGCTGGGGATCTCCCCTCACCATCTGCTTCGTGTTAGGCCTGGAGGCTGGGGGCTGGAGGACCTGGCCTGGTGGACTCTGCTTCTCCGTGGGAGAGCCTTTCAACTGCAACCCTCCTCTAAAGACAGACCACAGAATCAGAGGTCCAGGCAGAGCTCTAAAGTAATCCTATGACTCTGGAGGTTATGTGTTCAATTCCATTCATGGACACTGTTTTTTATTTTATTTTTTATTTTAACACTATCCCAAACTTTTACCATTCGGAATGAGTGCATAAACTTAACCCTTAACTTAGAAATGTGATGTTTGGAGCAACTTTGAAATGTTACATTTGGAGAACGTGGATGAATGTCTAATTCTGCATTGAGACTGTGAGAGCTTGTTACCTCATCATCCTGTCACATCCACCCCAAAGATCAAAGGTTTCCTAATCGCTATGGTGATGTGAAATGATGGGTGTCTGTTGTGCACTCACCCATATCAATGAGACAAGGAGGGTTTGCTTAAACATTCTTCTTCATCTTTCTTTTTAAGCCTTTTGTCAAGAACATATTAAGCTTTTATATTAGGGATGGTGTGTGTGTGTGTCTGTGTGTTTGTTTGTTTGTGTGTGTATGGATGAGCCATAAACTTGAACTCTGAACCTATTTTGTAGTTCCTCAAACATTGATAACTATGTTAAATGAATAATTATTAATCAGGATGAGGTTGTCAGTTATAATCAAAACTCAACTCGCCTCAACAAAGTAGGTTTGTCTTTCTGACCATAATCTGACCATAATTTGTTCCCCACTCTTCCATATTTATTTTCCTCTCATCCTCTTCTAACTCTCTCTCTTATCTCAAAGGTCCCATAGATAGTGACATATCATAACTCCACCTCTACAGCTCTACACTTCAATAGCTCCAGGTCCATTGTGCCTATGTTATGATTCCACTTCCAAATGAGGTTCTAGTTCTTGTTGTACCTCCAGCAGAGGCCTCAGCCTGTCCTTTACTGCTGGGGATCTCCCCTCACCATCTGCTTCATGTTAGGCCTGGAGGTTGGGGGCAGGAGGACCAGACCTGATGGACTCAGCTTCTCTTTGGGAGAGCTTCTCAACTGCACTCCTCCCCTAAAGACAGACCACATAATCAGAGATCCAGGCAGGGCAGTCTGACCAAGACAGACCTCTAAAGTGTGACAATTTTGGTGATATGCTCCTAGATATTTTGCTGTGCGACCTGATATTTTATTTTGGGAGAACCAGTGCGACCAGGGAACGAAATCACCCCAAAAATAATTATATTGATAGGCTTCACTGTGCAGTTGTTTCCGAATGACCTAAGTGAAAAACGTGAGCACAGATTCGTTCCATCCGAAGCTTACATGTAAAGAATATTAGTGAATGCATCAGCAATTTGTATTTCTTTCAACTTTCTGAAGACGTAACTGCATGGTAACTTTGCTACCACTTTGTGTAGCCAGTTAGCGATGCGAAACAGTCCTTTTTAAAGACTTTCCATAAAACCAGGGCCGGCTCCAGGCATAAGTGACAAAATCAGTAGCTTAGGGCCCCCGGCCACTAGAGGCCCTCCGACCCCCCAGGAACTCATTAGGGTTGTCAACTTATTGTTGAGACATAGAATAGTAGAATACACAACAACAAAAAACATTGCGTCGTGTGTAATGGAAACGGCAGCTACAGTGCCTTGTAAAAGTATTCACCCACTTTGCCATTTTTCCTATTTTGTTGCATTACAACTCATAATTAAAATTGATTTCATGTAATGTACATACACAAAATTACCCAAATTCGTAAAGTGAAATGAATTTTTTTTTTTTTTTTCAAAAAAATAAGAATCGGAAAAGTGGTGCGTGCATATGTATCCACCCCTTTGCTATCAAGCCCCTAAATAAGATCTGGTGCAACCAATTACATTCAGAAGTTACATAATTAGTTTAAAAAAAGTCTGCCTGTGTGCAATCTAAGTGTCACATGATCTGGCACATGTTCTCAGTATATATACACCTGTTCTGAAAGGCCCCAGAGTCTGCAACACCATGAAGACGAAGGATCACTCCAAATAGGTCAGTGATAAAGTTGTAGAGAAGTACAGATCCGGGTTGGGTTATAAAACAAATATCAGAAACTTTGAACATCCCACGGAGCACCATTAAATCCATTATTGAAAAATGGAAAGAATATGGCACCACAACAAACCTGCCAAGAGAGGCCTGCCCACCAAAACTCACAGACCAGGCGAGGAGGGCATAATCAGAGATAATCATAATCAGACCATGGCCATATGTTGGCACATGAGAATGATTAGAATGACGGTTCTTTTATGTTTCTTCCATTTGCAAATAATCGCACCAACTGTTGTCACCTTCTCACCAAGCTGCTTGGAGATGGTCTTGTAGCCCATTCCAGCCTTGTGTAGGTCTACAATCTTGTCCCTGACATCTTTGGAGAGCTCTTTGGTCTTGGCCATGGTGGAGAGTTTGGAATATGATTGATTGCTTCTGTTGACAGGTGTCTTTTATACAGGTAACAAACTGAGATTAGGAGCACTCCGTTTAAGAGTGTGCTCCTAATCTCAGCTCGTTACCTGTATAAAAGACACCTGGGAGCCAGAAATCTTTCTGATTGAGAGGGGTTCTAATACTTATTTCCCTCATTAAAATGCAAATCAATTTACAACATTTTTGAAATGCGTTTTTTTTCTGTATTTTTGTTGTTGTTATTTTGTCTCTCACTGTTCAAATAAACCTAACATTAAAATTATAGACTGATCATGTCTTTGTCAGTGGGCAAACGTACAAAACCAGCAGGGGATCAAATACTTTTTCCCTCACTGTATCTGTAGGGGTCAGGGCTCAAAATAAAAACCTGCCTTTCGGGAGGGTTTCAGCAAGCTTGTAGAACCGAATTCTTTGGTGAAAGAAGATGAGATAACTATATATATTAGCATATGATGTTCAAAAGTAGTATCAGGCAACATTATTTGAGTGACAGTTAGAGTTAAACACGAGGAGCCATACCCGGAAGGCATCACTTACACTATACTATAGATTATAGCCCATGTTGACTGCATACTTTACCAGGGGCCATCGCCAT
Source organism: Oncorhynchus masou masou (assembly GCF_036934945.1). Lineage (NCBI taxonomy): Eukaryota > Metazoa > Chordata > Actinopteri > Salmoniformes > Salmonidae > Oncorhynchus > Oncorhynchus masou. Next base: position 54,670,299 of record NC_088243.1, read on the forward strand.
TTTGTATCATTTCTCAATGCTAACAAATTATACTGTTGATAAAGGATAAATTCTTAGTGCCAGAGAGAGAGAGAGAGAGAGAGATACGAAAATAAGATGAAGAAGGTAGTACCTGCAAGAGGGTGTTGTGGATGAAAACAGACAAAGGAAAAGCTCAGAGAACAAAGCCAGCGGTCCGCCACTGACATACGAGGTGTGCCTCAAATAACCTGCCTGGCTAGGCTACCTAGACATTTCCATTCTGAATTATTGACTGAAATGAACCGATCAACATATTGATGACATACACTGTGTGAATAACTTTTGAATTACTGGTGCTTGCGAGACAATGCACCCTGCATAGAACAAGCTCAGCCCTATTTATTCTATTGTCCAATTGCAGTTGTTCAAATCAAATTGTGTTTGTCCCAGGCCCCGAATACATACTTACAAGCCCTTAAGCAACAATGCAGTTTTAAGAAAAATACCTACAAAAAAAGAAACAAATGTAACAAATAATTAAAGAGCAGCAGTAAAATAACAATAGCGAGGCTATATACAGGGGGTACTGGTACAGAGACAGTGTGCGGGGGCACCGAGGTAGTCGAGGTAATTGAGGTAATATGTACATGTAGGTAGAGTTATTAAAGTGACTATGCATAGATAATAAACAGAGAGTTGGAGCAGCGTGAAAGGGGGGGGGGGGCAATGCAAATAGTCTGGGTAGCCATTTGATTAGATGGTCAGGAGTCTTATGGCTTGGGGGTAGAAGCTGTTTAGAAGCCTCTTGGACCTAGACTTGGCGCTCTGGTACTGCTTGCCATGCGGTAGCAGAGAGAAAAGTCTATGATTAGGGTGGCTGGAGTCTTTGACAATTTATATGGCCTTCCTCTGACACCGGCTGGTATAGAGGTCCTGGATGGCTTGCGATCGGAGGTCGAGCAGTTGCCATACCAGGCAGTGATGCAACCAGTCAGGATGCTCTCGATGGTGCAGCTGTATAACTTTTTGAGGATCTGAGGACCCATGCCAAATCTTTTCAGTCTCCTGCGGGGGAATAGGTATTGTCGTACCCTCTACATGACTGTCTTGGTGTGTTTGGACCATGTTAGTGTGTTGATGATGTGGACACCAAGGAACTTGAAACTCTCAACCTGCTCAACTACAGCCCCATCTATGAGAATGGGGGCGTGCTTGGTCCTCCTTTTCCTGTAGTCCACAATCATGTCCTTTGTCTTGATCACTTTGAGGGAGAGGTTGACACCACACGGCTAGGTCTCTGATCCCCTCCCTATAGGCTGTCTCGTCATGCCTACCACTGTTGTGTCATCAGTAAACTTAATGATGGTGTGTCTGGCAATGCAGTGATGAGTGAACAGGGAGTCCAGGAGGGGACTGAGCATGCACCACTGAGGGGCCCCCGTGTTGAGGATCAGCCTGGCGGATGTGTTGTAAACTACCCTTACCACCTGGAGGTGGCCTGTCAGGTAGTCCAGGATCCAGTTACAAAGGGAGGTGTAATCAATGAATAGCATTCTCACATAGGTGTTCCCTTTGTCCAGGTGTGAAAGGGCAGTATGGAGTGCAATAGGGATTGCATCATCTGTGGATCTGTTGGGTCGGAATGCAAATTGGAGTTGGTCTAGGGTTTCTGGGATAATGGTGGTGATGTGAGCCATGACAGCTTTTCAATGCACTTCATGGCTACAGAGGTGAGTGCTATGGGTCGGTAGTCATTTTGGCAGGTTACCTTAGTGTTCTTGGGGACAGGGACTATGGTGGTCTGCTTGAAACATGTTGGTATTACAGACTCAGACAGGAAGAGGTTGAACATCTCAGTGAAGAAACTTGCAAGTTGGTCAGCGCATGCTCGGAGTACACATCATGGTAATCTGTCTGGCCCTGCTGCCTTGTGAATGTTGACCTGTTTAAAGGTCTTACTCACATCATCTACGAAGAGCATGATCACACAGTCGTCCGGAACAGCTGATGCTTTCATGCATGTTTCAGTGTTACTTGCCTCGAAGCGAGCATAGATGTAATTTAGCTTGTCTGGTAGGCTTGTGTCACTGGGCAGCTCGCGGCTGTGCTTCCCTTTGTAGTCTATAATAGTTTGCAAGCCCTGCACGTCCGACGAGCGTTGGAGCTGGTGTAGCACGACTCGATCTTAGTCCTGCATTGATACTTTGCCTGTTTGATGGTTTGTCGGAGGGCATAGCAGGATTTCTTTTTAGCTTCCGGGTTAGAGTGCCATCCTTGAAAGCGGAAGCTCAAACCTTTAGCTCAGTGTGGATGTTGCCTGTAATCCATGGCTTCTGGCTGGGGTATGTACGTACAGTCACTCTGGGGACGACATCATCGATGCACTTATTGATGAAGCCAGTGACTGATGTGATGTACTCCTCAATGCCATCGGAAGAATCCCTGAACATATTCCAGTCTGTGCTAGAAAAACAGTCCTGTAGTTTAGCATCTGCTTCATCTGACCACTTTTTTATTGAGTTGTTGTCTCTGTGTCTGTGCGTTTGAGTCTCAAACAAGTATAAGATTGCTGTAGTTTGACAGATCATTCATCCTCCCTTGGGTCTCAAGTTGGAAAAACACATAGGCCACTGTGAAAAAATATATTTTATATTTGAGATTCTTCAAAGTAGCAGCCCTTTGACTTGATGACAGCTTTGCACACTCTTGGCATTCTCTCCACCACCTTCACCTGGAATGCTTTTCCAACAGAGCAAAAACCAAGCCACGAGGTCGAAGGAAATGTAGAGCTCTGAGACAGGATTGTGTCGAGGCACAGATCTGGGGAAGGTTACCAAAACATGTCTGCAGCAGTGAAGGTCCCCAAGAACACAGTGGCCTCCATTATTGTTAAATGGAAGATGTTTGGAACCACCAAGACGCTTCCTAGAGCTGGCCAAACTGAGAAATTGGTGGAGAAGGGCCTTGGTCAGGGAGGTGACCAAGAACCCAATGGTCACTCTGACAGAGCTCCAGAGTTCCTCTGTGGAGATGGGAGAACCTTCCAGAAAGACAACCATCTCTGCGGCACTCCACCAATCAGGCCTTTATGGTAGAGTGGGTAGATGGAAAACACTCCTCAATAAAAGGCACATGACAGCCCACTTGGAATTTGCCAAAAGGCACCTAAAGGACTCTCTGACCATGAGAAACAAGATGCTTTCGTCTGATGAAACCAAGATTGAACTCTTTGGCCTTAATTCCAAGCGTCACGTCTGGTGGAAACCTGGCACCATCCCTACAGTGAAGCACGGCGGTGGCAGCATCATGCTGTGGGGCTGGTTTTCAGTGGCAAGGACTGGAAGACTAGTTCGGATCTAGACATAGATTAACAGAGGAAACTACGGAGAGAACCTTGATGAAAACCTGCTCCAGAGCGCTCAGAACCTCAGACTGAGGCAAAGGTTCACCTTTCAACAGAACATGACCCTAAGCAACCATCCAAGACAATGCAGGGGTGGCTTTGGGACAAGTCTCTGAATGTCCTTGAGTGGGCCAGCCTGATCAAACATCTCTGGAGAGAACTGAAAATAACCTGACACAGCTTGAGAGGATATGCAGACAAGAATGGGAGAAACTCCCCAAATACATTTGTTCCAAGCTTGTAGCGTTATACCCAGGAAGACTCAAAGGTGCTTCAACAAAGTACTGTGTAAAGGGTCTGAATGCTCATGTAAATGTGATATTTACTTTTTTTTATTATTAAAACATTTGTTAAAATTAGTAAAAACAGTTTTTATGCTTTGTCATTATGGGGTATTGTGTATAGATTGATGAGGAAAAAAACAATTGAATCCATTTTAGAACAAGGCTGTAACGTATCAAAATGTGAAAAAAGTCAAGGGGTTTGAACATTTTCAGAATGCACTGTAAATGCAAATAGTCCGGGTAGCCATTTCAGTGACTTTTTAGCAGTCTTATGGCTTGGGGGTAGAAGCTTTTAAGTAACCTTTTGAACCCAGACTTGGCACTCTGCTATCGCTTGCCATAAGGTAGCAGCTACAAGAGTCTATGACTTGGATGGCTGGAGTCTTTGACAATTTTAAGGCATTCCTCTGGGCCTTTCTCTGACACCGCCTCGTATAGCTATTTCAATAATATTGAAATAAATGTAATTGTCGTGACTTGACTTCAACATTAATTTGAAGACTTATGTATCTAATTAACAAACTAGGTTTAATTGTTTCCCGATATAAATTAATTATGTAACAATTAACTCATTAGGATCTGGGGCACCACGAGCAGTTCTTTAAAGAGTTACCATCTCCCGAAGAAAAGTGTAAAAGTTCTTTCACATCTATAAACAGCCAACTTATTAATCGTAACCTCGTATCATATCATCATTCTGAACAGTTGTAACCTCCTTGCATCTGCAAAAGCCCAAGCCTTACTTATGATTCAGTACTACACAAATTGGTTTAATTATTTATATACTAGCTAATAAAATGGGAACACAGGAAAACATACACACTGCACCGGTTATTGACTGGAGAATTAATATGCTGAAAACAGGTCCCGAGCGGAATGATAACAACATGGATGCTTGATAAAGAAGAGATGGAGAGGGAGAGCGAGAGAGAGAGACAGAGACACTTAACATTGCAACATTCAGAAACTACTATCACCTACAGTAACCATATACTTTGCACACAAACCTCCGCCCACTGTGTGAAAAAAATCATGGATGTATTTGCGTGAAATGCCTGGGTTCACCAGGGGTCTTTCGGTGAAGCGGGCAGCATTGGAAAGGGGTTTGGGCCTTTTGTCCGGCATCCCGTGACTTGTCGTGTAGTCCTGAACAGAACTACAGAGTTGAGTTTCCTTCCATTCGCTCTTGAAGATGTTTCTTTGAAGATAGGCTAGCCAGCCATATCGAAAATCCCCAGTGGGGTGATGAGAGAAGCGTAATACAATAGTTTGAGCAGAGTAACAGAATGGTTCTATTTAAATTTGCTTTCGAAGGAACTTTACTTAGAACAGCTTATCAGACGCACCAATTGTCCTCATGCTGAGATTCAAAGTTCAAACCATTTTAAACGCGCAGCTGCAGTTTCACGTTTTTCTGGTCTAATGTATTAACTTCTTAACCCATCCTTTATACCGTTTGCTCAAAAGGGGCGGTTTCGGCAGGCCGTGACGCTACCTGACCTTACTGTGCAAAGTTATGGAAAACAATGAGCTTTTTTAACTTCTCAAATCACATCCCTCTCTTAACAAAAACACTTTGATAATTTTTCATATTACATGCAAAACACATAGTTTGGAAACGTCATATATATGTAGTGGGTATATTTTCCAAGTTGCAGTATTTCCTTTTTAACATTTTTAATGACATCACAAAATGACAAACAAAATTACATTAGTGTCCTACAGATCACCTCTGACCATTCCCCACGTTCTACGTTGGAAAAATTGTTCCAGTATTCGCATTTGAACATGTTAGTTTCAGCGGGAAAAAGTTTTGTTGAGACAAAGCACATTCCTTTAGTGAATTTGGAGAGTGCAGGCCTGGATCTTCTCCCTTGATTTTCAACAGGACGCGAGTTGTTAATCCACACTTGTTCTTTCCTTCCCCCATTACGGGTGAGAGGGGGTCTGATTGAAGTTAATCATTGCAAACCTGATCTGACCTGTTTGGATTCTCGTGGACAGTCATGACATAATGTTAAAAAAAGTTGTTCTAATTTGAGACTAGGCTGCTGTCTGTAATTTTTTGCCTCAATGTGTTTCATGATGTGTGACAACATGTGTACAATGATGTGCCCGATTTAGTGCATTATTATTGGGTAAGCATAATAAGCCGCCTTAATAGCCTATTTGCAACCATAGGTGTTACTATCTCTCTAGGAGCTGATCCGTTGTCAGTATTGTAGAATAATTATGTTAAGGTAAGATTTGAATGGAGAAAGCTGATCTGAGAGCAGGGCTGCTTTTCTTTTGATCCTATCAGTATCGACACATGTTCTAACAACGCACTTAGCGAACGTTTTCTCTACGTGCCTGTTTGGGAAATACTAAAAAGGTTGGCTCGTAAATACCGATGGATCTAGTACTGTCATCGTAATGCTTATGTTACATTGCAATTGGGAAACGAGGCCCAGACATTACCTATGGCACAATCTCTAGTCTCATCGTAGCTGACATACCATCAGGTACCTGAAAGTCAGAGCAGTTAAATAAATACTGTTTTCAAGTCAGTTCCACATCACTGTTTCATTGTTTTCACGTCAGCTAGCAATCCTGACTGAGCCACCTGGCATCAATGAAGTTAATCAAAGAGCTTTATTTTTATGTCATCTGACCAAAGCATTGGTTCCAATCCAAGTGCCGATGCCATTTAGCAAATTCCAGGGATTTACATTTCTTGGATGACATGAAAATAGAGTTCTTTGACCACACAGACCAGTGGTGGGTTTTGCGTCGAAATGAGAATGCATGAGTAGAAAAGAACCCCATACTTACAGTAAAATATGGTGGTGGATCTTTGATGTTATGGGTCTATTTTGCTTCCACTGGCCTTTGTTAACAGCACCATTGACTTTACCCAGCTTATTTTTTTAATGTATATATTTTTTTTAACCTTTATTTAACTAGTACCAGGGCATTTTAGCCAAAGACCTGTTTGCTTCTGCAAGGAGGCTGAAACTTGGTCGCAAGTGGATCTTCCAGCAAGACAATAGCCCCAAGCACACTCTACGAGAAATGGATAATTGGCTTAATTGGCTTGAAACCCTGTGGTTTGAATTGAAGAGGGCAGTCCATAAGTGCAGATGAAGGATATCAAGGAACTGGAAGGATTCTGTACGGATGAATGGTTTAAGATCCCTCCCAATGTGTTCTCCAACTCATAAAACATTTTAGAAAAAGGCTCGGTGCCATTATCCTCGCAAGTTGAGGTACTGAAAGTTACTCAGTAAATTTGGTTTGAAATATACTTAAGTATCAAAAGTAAAAGTATAAATCATTTCAAATTCCTTATATTAAGCAAACCAGAGGGCACCATTTATTAAAACATGTTTATATTTAAGGATAGCCAGTGGCACACTAACACATAATTTACAAATGAAGCATTTGTGTTTAGTGAGTCCGCCAGATCAGAGGCAGTAGGGACGTGTATTGGACCATTTTCCTTTCCTGCTAAGCATTCATAATGTAACGAGTATCTGTAACGGCCGTTGGTGGAAGACAGTGAGGACCAAGGTGCAGCGTTGTAGGTGTTCATATTATTTATTCGGAACTGAACACTAAAATGCAAAAGAACAACCGAAACAGTTCTGTCTGGTGCAGGCACAAAAAAAACAGAAAGTAAATACCCACAAAACTCAGGTGGGAAAAGGCTACCTAAGTATGGTTCTCAATCAGAGACAACGCTAGACAGCTGCCTCAGATTGAGAACCACACCCGGCCAAACAACAAAGAAACACAAAACATAGAAAATGAACATAGAATGCCCACGCTTGTCACAGGGCGTGACAGTACCTGTGGGTGTCAGGGAAAGTGTATGGAGTAAAAAGTACATCATTTTCTTCAGGAATGTAGTGAAGTAACAGTGAAAGTTGCCAAAAATATGATTAGTAAAGCAGAGTACAGATACCCCACAAATTGTATTTTTACACAAGTACTTTACAACACTGCGCAAAAGGCACTTTTTTCGTGGAACGACCCTAGTATTGACGCCTGGTTTATGTAGTTTATGTCCTATCTGTTTATCACCAAGTCCTGGAGTGAAGACACTAATCACAGGCTACTGGACTAGGACAAAGACTACTGGTTATTGACCTAAACTTACTCTCATCTCCACCTGCCTGGGTAACGAGGTAACACCTCTAGCCCTCTCCAAAACCGGATTGGATACCCATAAGGACATTACTCTTTAGCTCCTTGAGCACACACATTTGGTTAGACAAGTTATTCCATCTATTAAATGGTGCATAGCTGAGACGTGTCATCCATGTCTTGTTGTCTGAGTTAGGCTGCCTTATGGTGCTAGCCTGGGTGGTGCTGGCCTTCATACATCTGTGAATGATCTAAACATCTCGTGTGGACCCAGATGTGTGTGATAGGCAGAACGTAATGTTAGAGGGAAAAAAGGGTATTATGTAATGGTTGTCCTGGACTGTGACTCCACCCTTTTCTCTCTCTGTCTCTGTTTGTCTCCCTTCATCTCTTTTCTGCTTGTTTCTTTGCCTTAGCGTGCTGGAAGTGTGTGTTTAATGTTAGACAGAGTCAAGTTTGCACCCCACTTGACTGGGCTGACGTAACTAGCGGAATCCAGCTGTGGTTATGGGTTGAGGCCACAGCTAATTCACAGCTGGATGGTTTTTGTTTTCCTCTAGTGTTGTGGCATCCGCCTGTTCCCCACAATAAACTGACGAGTGACAGGATAGGCCTAAAGCTTCCAACTTTCAGCTCCACCACATACCCTATGGTATGGGACATACAATATATGTGTGTGCTTGTAAGTATACTGAGTATACAAAACATTAAGAAGACCTGATCTTTCCTTGACATAGATGACCTGGATTTCACCAGATGAATCCAGGTGAAAGCTATGATCCCTTATTGATGTCACTTGTTAAATCCACTCCAAGGTTGGAGAGTTAATTAAATAATGGTTTTGAAGCCGTGAGACAATTGAGACATGGATTGTGTATGTGTGCCATTCAGAAGTTGAATGGGCAAGACCAAAGATTTAAGTGGGTATGTCAAGAACGCCAATGCTGCTGGGTTTTTCACGCTCAACAGTGTCCCGTGTTTATCAAGAATGGTCCACCATCCAAAGGACATCCAGCCAACATGACACAACTGTGGGAAGCATTGGAGCCAACATGGGCCAGCATCCCTGTGGAACGCTTTCGACACCTTGTAGAATCCAAGCCCCGACGGATTCAGGCTGTTCTGAGGGCAAAAGAGGGGTTGCAACTTAATATAAGGAAGGTGTTCCTAATGTTTAGTATATTCAATGTATGTGCGTGTGAAAGTGTGTACATTACATTACATTTAAGTCATTTAGCAGACGCTCTTATCCAGAGCGACTTACAAATTGGTGAATTCACCTTCTGACATCCAGTGGAACAGCCACTTTACAATAGTGCATCTAAATCATTTAAGGGGGGTGAGAAGGATTACTTTATCCTATCCTAGGTATTCCTTGAAGAGGTGGGGTTTCAGGTGTCTCCGGAAGGTGGTGATTGACTCCGCTGTCCTGGCGTCGTGAGGGAGTTTGTTCCACCATTGGGGGGCCAGAGCAGCGAACAGTTTTGACTGGGCTGAGTGGGAACTGTACTTCCTCAGTGGTAGGGAGGCGAGCAGGCGAGAGGTGGATGAACACAGTGCCCTTGTTTGTGTATGCATGTGTGCGTGCAGTCGTCTACTTGGCCACATAACACCAACATTATATCCCCCTCGCCTGCTGCTCTCCTCGAGCCGCATATTACCAAACTGATTACCGCTGCGAATGCGCATAGCGAAACAGAATGAAAGCTTGCGAAGTTTCTGGATGGTTGTACGAGGTTAGATCTCCTCCTGTCCTCACTTCACGCTCTCTCTCTCAGTTTCTTTACCGTCTCTCCTGGTCCTCAATTTATGCCCTTCGCGAAACTCAGCTAAATCTGGACCTAAGCTTGTAACTCATGCTTGTACATACCTGTTCTCTATCTCTGCACCACCTAAAAAACAGCGCTGGATGCCCTGAAATCCTGTGATTAAGCATAACTATAAGTGGAGGGGGTTGAGAAACTACCTTCAAGCCAATGGCATCGGCCACTTTCAAACCAGCAAGGGTCATAGGCAATGTTCCCTCAAATTTATTTGGCACTGAGCAAATTTCAGGTCTGCTGAGCGCAAACTTTTGTGCAACTTCCAATACGCATTTACTGTGAACACTGACACTGTACCCACTTTAAGTTACATTTTTAATGTATATCCAGTATTTATGCTGCAGTAGTTTATGTGTCGGGGGGCTGGGGTCAGTTTGTAACTCCAAGTATATCTGGAGTCCACTTAGGAAGCTCCTGATTGACAATAAATTTCATGGTGTCCTGTGTGAATCTAAGTGTGCGTTCTCTAGGTGGTCTCTCCTTCAGTTCTCTCTCTGGGAGGACCTGAAGCCCAGGACCATGCCCCAGGACTACCTGACATGATGACAAGTGGCCTTGCAGTCCCCAGTCCACGAGCTGGCAAGAAGGTTTGCTGCTGCTCCAGTTTCAACATGACCTGAGCCCAGGACCATGCCCCAGGACTACTTGACATGATGACTACCTTGCTTTGTCAAGGAGGAGCAGTCCACCAGAGCCGTGCAAAATGACCTCCAGCAGGCAAATGTCCAGTTTCAACTCAGAAACAGTTCTGAGGGTTATTACGTCCACAGGTGGGGTTGTGCGTACAGCCCATGCGTTTGGTCATTTATGAACATTTGAACATCTTGGCGCCATGTTCTTCACAGATGAAAGCAAGTTCACACTGACCACATGTGACAGACGTGACAGATTCTGGAGAAGAGGACTGCCTGCCATCCTCCAGCATGAGCCTGGTTCCTGGGTCAGTAGGTTTCTTCTTTAGGTTTTGGCCCTCCATTTCGCTAGGGAGTTTTTCCATTAGGCACCGAGATGCTTCCTCACACCTGCATTGCTTGCTGTTTGGGGTTTTAGCAAGTGGCTGGCTGGGTTTCTGTACAGCACTTTGAGATATCAGCTGATGTACGAAGGGCTATATAAATAAATTTGATTTGATTTGATTTGATTTCCATTGATAATTTTTGGGTGATTTTGTTGTCAGCACATTCAACTATGTAATTAAAAAGTATTTAATAAGAATATTTTATTCATTCAGATCTAGGATGTGTTATTTTAGTTTTGCCTTTATTTTTTGAGCAGTGTATATCCTATAACATTTTATCATGTAATTAGCTGTTCTATCATTCAGCCTACAGTAGCAGCCAATGTGTGGTGTTCAATGTAGGTCTATATTCCATGAGACTTTTGAACAAAACATGCAGGGATTGACATTAACCTGTTTATCCACTTTATCCACTGTCACAAAATACAACACTGCCCCTTTTAAGACAAAAAAGTGATTTACCTGACTCGCTTTTCAAAGATGTCTAGAAATGTACACGTTTTGTGCTCTTGTAGGAGCTATCACTACCCTACTGTTGACTACAAATGATCTATAACTGGGCTATTATCTCACTAACTTACAAAGGATATTAACAAAATGTGCAGGTGGCTACATGCAGCTCTTGACTTGATTTCAGAACAAGCGCTTCTACTCATGACCTCTGATGCTATTAAACATAGTCCAGTTCAAAGTGAATTGCACAGATCCGTATATCCATCTATATCCATACATCCATCTATATCCATATATCCATATATCCATCTATTGTCATATAGGCCTACTGCAGCTCTGATTGGTTATGCCGCACAGGTCTGTGTAGAGTACATTGTGCTTGTCAATGCAACAGAATCCTACTCAAATGCGTTCTGCCGACAACAAAACCTTCTTGCATAGTTCATTTGTTTCAGTATGTTGCATTGGAAGTGGCTAATATTGCGTTGATTCGATCACAATTGCCACAGGGAAACTTTGATAGTGTTAACAGGGAAAGCTCTAGAACAGTGGTCACCAACCTTTTCTAAGTTAAGATAATTTTCTAGGTCAAAATGCTAGCTGAGATCTACCGCTCAATGTCTTTTTTAACATGACCTTTAACATAGCCTATGTAACATGAACCAATTAAAAACATTACTGAAGAAATTAGATTTGTGCAGTGTAGGGCCAATACATTATCACCACATTTTGGCTTTGCTTGAATTGCCCTGCCAATGCATTGTTGTTCAGGACGTTTAAAAAAATATATATTTCAAAATGTGGGGTAGGCTGTGTGATCACACCAGTAATAGAGCCTTTATTGTATTACTTGTGAAGCACAGCTGAGTGAGCATACATTTAACCCTTGTGTGGTGTTCATGTTTTTGTTATTCACCCAATGTTCGCGTGTCTGATGGAACCACAACATTATTGGGTTTTTAAAACAATACAGCCATAACAATTTACATAAATACTTAACCCACCTGTTGTGTTCGTGTAACAGCGTTCTTCATTTGTCGAAAGAGTCGGACCGAAATGCAGCGTGTTGGTTACTCATGTTTTTTAATGAAACAAATGACGAATACATGAAAATAACTTAGACAAATACAAAACAACAAAACGGAACGTGAAACCTAATTACAGCCTATCTGGTGAAACTACACAGAGACAGGAACAATCACCCACGAAATACACAGTGAAACCCAGGCTACCTAAATACGGTTCCCTATCAGAGACAACAAGAATCACCTGACTCTGATTGAGAACCGCTTCAGGCAGCCAAACCTAAACTAAACACACCCCTAATCAACTACAATCCCAATGCCTACAAAAACCCCAATACGACAACACAATAACATAAACCCATGTCACACCCTGGCCTGACCAACTAATTAACTAAAACACAAAATACTAAGACCAAGGCGTGACAGTTCGTTTCATGTTAATTCATTCTGTGTTTCTGGTCCAAAATAACCGCCCCATTATAGCTGATTATAAATCATAATAATACATATATTATCACCTAATGTTGGGTTAGATCTTTTTATCAACATAAGTTACTGTGAACATTACAAGGTTTGAACTTCTATTTGCTATTTATGGCCTCATTGACCTGAGCTCATACAACTCATTTTTGAGTGGAAAAAGCATAATGTATGGATTATTTTGACTATAACAAATACTCAAATTAAACATATTGTGCTATTTATCACAGACTACTTTGTGTCAAAGTTTAACAAGGACATTTGTTTTGAAACCTTTTCAAATTTTGTTACAGGCCTTTTCTATTTTTGTTTCATCAGACCAGAGGACATTTCTCCAAAAAGTACAATCTTTGTCCCCATGTACAGTTGCAAACCGTAGTCTGGCTTTTTTTATGGCGGTTTTGGAGCAGTGGTTTCTTCCTTGCTGAGCGGCCTTTCAGGTTATGCCAATAATGCAGGAGTTGGCTTTGGGGATGACCAGTGAAATATACCTGCTGGAACGCATGCTACGGGTGGGTGTTGCTATGGTGACCAGTGAGCTGAGATAATGCAGGGCTTTACCTAGCAAAGACTTGGAGCCAGTGGGTTTGTGACGAATATGAAGCGAGGGCCAGCCAACGAGAGCATACAGGTCGCAGTGGTGGGTCTTATATGGGGATTTGGTGACAAAACAGATGGCACTGTGATAGACTACATCCTTGATAGACTACATCCAATGATCGGAAGGATAGTCAGTTTTACAAGGGTATGTTTAGCAGCAAGAATGATGGAGGCTTTGTTGCGAAATAGGGAGCCGATAGGGAGATGCTTAATGTGAGTCTGGAACGAGAGTTTACAGTCTACCCAGACACCTAGGTATTTGTAGTTATCCACATATTCTAAGTCAGAACCGTCCAGAGTAGTGATGCTAGATGGTTGAAGATCGGTTGAAGAGCATGCATTTAGTTTTACTAGCATTTAAGAGCAGTTGGAGGCCACGGAAGGAGTGTTGTATGGCATTGAAGCTCGTCTGGAGGTTTAACACAGTGCCCAAAGAAGGGCCAGAAGTATACAGAATGATGTCATCTGTGTAGAGGTGGATCAGAGAATCACCAGCAGCAACATCATTGATATACAGTGCCTTGCGAAAGTATTCGGCCCCCTTGAACTTTGCGACCTTTTGCCACATTTCAGGCTTCAAACATAAAGATATAAAACTGTATTTTTTGTGAAGAATCAACAACAAGTGGGACACAATCATGAAGTGGAACGACATTTATTGGATATTTCAAACTTTTTTAACAAATCAAAAACTGAAAAATTGGGCATGCAAAATTATTCAGCCCCCTTAAGTTAATACTTTGTAGCGCCACCTTTTGCTGTGATTACAGCTGTAAATCGCTTGGGGTATGTCTCTATCAGTTTTGCACATTGAGAGACTGAAATGTTTTCCCATTCCTCCTTGCAAAACAGCTCGAGCTCAGTGAGGTTGGATGGAGAGCATTTGTGAACAACAGTTTTCAGTCTTTTATTGATGGCGGTTATGATATCGTTTAGGACCTTGAGCATGGCTGAGGAGCACCCATGACCAGCTAGGAAACCAGATTGCTAAGCGGAGAAGGTACGGTGGGATTCGAAATGGCCGGGGGATCTGTTTGTTAACTTGGCTTTCGAAGACTTTAGAAAGGAAGGGCAGGATAGATATAGGTCTTTTATTTTATTTCCATTGACGGCCGACCCCATCAAAACCCTAACCCGGACAATGCTGGGACAATTGTGCACCGCCCTATGGGACTCCCAATCACGGCCGGTTGTGATACAGCCTGGCATCAAACCAGGGTCTGTGGTGACACCTGACCAATAGGATATTATTTCGGAACCAAAATTCTAAAAACAAAGTTGTATTTTTATACAATCGGGATATATTGTATAAAAATACTTCTTTGTTTTTAGAATATTGGTTCCAAAATAATATCCTATTGGTAAGCCAACTGGTAAATGCAGAGGGTCGTTTACTTAGTTATAAGGAATTCGTATCACTTTACAAGGTCCCTGTAACACCTAAAGATTTCGTAATTGTTTTAGATGCCATTCTCTCAGGTGTTGCTTTATTATTCAGAAACGTGTCAAGACCTGACCCTCAGAACCTACTTTCCATTGACCCTGTTTACTCATCAGTAGGAAAGATTTGTTTCTCTTTTGGTCCATTCAACAACAGAGCGAAACGAACCTTGTTTCAGCAGGATGTTGTATCTATAACTTATGTCATGCCTTGTTGGAATGGATTTATTGATATCTGTTGGAAAAAAGTTTGGATGTTGCCACACACATGTTAACAAAATCAAGTAAGTTTCCATTAAAATTATTCATAAATATTATCCTGCCAACCACTATATGAAGAAGTTTATGGAAAACAAACTCAAATGGTTCCTTTTGTAATGACCACCCAGAAAGTGTTGCATATTTTTTGGAATTGTATTCATGTAAGAAGACTGTGGCAAGACATCAGTAGATTTATAATCAAACACACTTATGAAGATCTTACACTATTGTGGAGATGTACTGCTTGGATTCTTTACCTACGATAGAAATAAGATGAAACATTTTTATGTATTTAATTTCATTATTCTTTTGGCCAAATTTCATATTCACACATGTAAATTTACAAACAAAACACCACATTTTCTTACCTTACAAAAATAAATTGAACTGTATTTTAAGACAATACTCTACTAACAAAAAAGCTGTATAATAACAAGTGTATGTATGTCCTTTAAGGTCCTTGTGTAATGTGATACTGTACCCCCTAGCCCAATTGTCCTTTGTATATTATTTATATATACTTGTGTTCCCACATGTACTTCCTGTATGGATTTGTTTTTATTAAAAAATATGTATAAAAAAAAACAAACAAACATTTGCAAGGTTCCACATAGGATATTTGGATTGATTGTGTAAGACACCGCCTCTTGTATTTGCATATATCCACGTGATTGTATTAGAAGGGGCACTAGTAGAGGCGGGCGTTGCATCGAGAGAAATACATTTGTGTCTGCTGCACCCGGTAGATTTTTTAAAAGCTGTCTAAAAATAATTTGACATTTATATAAAAAAGTGCGATGTTGTCCTTCTCTGGGTCCGGACTCAGACCACCAGTTGAGTTTGGCTGGACTACATTATGATCAAATAGCCACAGTAGCCTACCTAGTCACTGTTAAAACTGTAACTTAAAGCAGGTACAGCCAGTGTTCACAGTAAACGCACACTGGAAGTTGCACAGAATTCTTACAATATTGAAGTTTGCGCTCAGCAGACCTGAAATTTGCAGAGACAATTTTTTTTTTGAGGGAACGTTGGTTGAGTGCTATTGTTGATTTTGCCTTTAGAATGTGCTGGCAATACAGAATCTGTTTTATCTATTGTAATGAATTCAATGGCCGTGTTCGACAGCATCAACACCTTGATGGGTCATGGGGAAATCACTACTCATTATTTGTAGATCCGTCAATCGATCACAATTTACCCATGATTACATAAGAGTTTTGATCCTCTCGGACACAGTTAAAAACACAATGTAAAAAATGAGACTCGCCAACAATAATATCTTTTGAGTCCTCTTTATTTCACCCTCAGAGCTTCTTGTGCCATCTAGTGTCCATAAGATGTAATGGTCAAATCAGCAACATTTTCACAACTTTTATTTTTAAACCAACAATATTTTCTAATGGGGGCACGTATCCTAGCGGTTGGGCCATTAACCGAAAGGTCGCTGATTCGAATAGCCGAACTGACAAGGTGAAAAATCTGCCAATGTGCCCTTCAGCAAGGCACTTAAACCTAACTTGCTCCTGGGGTAACGTACTATGGCTGACCCTGTAAAACAACACATTTACCTGCACCTATGGTGTACGTGACAATAAAAAAATCTAATGTGGGATGTTATACTCGTGTGCAACGTAAAATACAACTAGCTAGTAACCCCATCCCAAAACACCATTTATTTCTTAGACGAAAGCTGGATCATAAACACATACAGTACCAGTCAAAATGTAATTGGCTTTCATATGGGGGAGCCGGCCCTTTAAAGTTAGCAATTAAGATAAATAATTAACCAGAAACATTGGAATACTTTTGTTAGTGTTGAAATTATTTACAGCCCAAATCAGTGGACCAAGCTATAGTTATTGGAATTCATCTTGGAACATCTTGCAAAAACAAAGAACAGTATTCATTCTAAAATAATAGTCCATTTAAAAAAAGCTTTTAAAATGACCATTTCAATGCATTGTACTTCATATCAATATTCTTAAAGCATTACAGACTGGTATGACAAATATCATGACACAAATACTAACAAACAATATCTGGATGTTATGAAGAAAAACAAATACAAATAATCCTGGTTAGCAGTAGCCAATCATCTTTCAAAAAAAAAAAAAAAAAAGATCAACTGATGTGACCAAGATGCCAGAAGCAAGCTTAGGCACAACGTCAGTAAAACCACACTCACTGTTAAATTTGTGATAAAAAAAAAAAACTAAAGCGTCAGAGGCGATTGAGTATAGTTGAGTGAAATGACATTGGCTGGGTACTGTACAGTGCTTTAATTGAAAGTGAGTGAAATACAATGAGCTTGGGGGTTTTCATCCAAAGCAGGGGACTCATGAAACATCAAAACCACAATTTCTATCTCATGACATCACTGAGAAGCAGACGACAACAGGGCATTGTATGACAAAGCACCCCTCCAAAAAAAGTGACCCTCTTGAGGCGAGGTGGATGGAAATGCTCCGTTTGGTGCTTTAATTGAGGAGAAGTGGGGGGAGCAGGCATAGAGTCATATAAAACATCAGGGTTCAGGGAATATGGGGATATAGTTCTGTAGCTTGTCCTCCATGTTTTCCATCTCGGTGTTCCACAGAAGCTGAGGAGGCTTAGGAGTTAGGGGAGGGTAGTAGACCTACTATTGGCCAACAGGGAGGCAAGGGTATCAGAATCCAGATGGTGTCAGGACGTTCATGTCCCGGGGTTTGAGTTTGTGTGGGCGGGTCTGGAGGGGTCTGTTGCCCTCGATGCTGTTGATCTCAATCTTGGGGGGGTTGAACTTGGCAGGGTCATCCACCATGAGGTTGACCTGGGTCTTGATGCCCTCCATGGTGCTAGACTTCTGCACGCCAAAGTATGACTTTAGTGTGAAGCCTGAGGAAGAGCAGAGGAGACAAGGTTGTTAACGCACCTGACAAAAAGATATGGCATCATCAAAGCAAAAAAACTGCAACATCTATTACATTTCAAGTTATTTTTTAGAAACCGAAATGCTGACTTGACTATAGAAGACTATAATTCACACATTCTCTCTTGGGAACACAAAGTCTATTCTTAGACCCTTCTCACTTAAAAAAAAAAAATATAAATACAAAGAAAGCTCTGCCAACAGTCCTGATAATTGAAACTCCTGAGGGACTGATTTCTCACCTGTGTTGGTTTCTGAACCGGGGTCAGTAGTGGACTTCTGTACTACTGGGCGAGAAGTTCCAAATAAGCTCCACCTCTCCCCTCCCGCTCCACCTCCTCCCTCGTTGCCTCCCATTTCAGGGCTGAGGTTAGGACTACTGAGCTCTGGGGCAGCGAGAAATAGTGCAAGACTCTGGCTGTTGAACCAGCTCCTGTATGCCCACACACAACAAAGCTGTTAGAGACATAGAACAATTGAACCTAATGTGCCATCTAAAAATATTACTCAGATTTGAATCTAGTGCTCATTCAGAGGGAGTGGACGTCTATTCTACTACAGGAACTCTTCAAAAATAGCCAAAAATAGCCATTTGATACATACCTGCGGTTGAGTATCGGTGAGGAGTGGGGGCTGATGCTGGGGGTAACACAGGGGGTGCTGGAAGGGGTGCCACAAGGGGTGGATTGAGCTGATGTCGTAAGCCTGTCCTCCTTGAAGTCCCCACTTGGCATTCTCAGCTTCTGCAGAGACAAAGAGGTAGAAAGATGCAGCTTAGACATGTTGTTCAGTAGCACTCGTCTGCAGCCCATGAGGGAGCGAGAGGCATGCGTTTTGCATGGTAAAGACACACATACACAGACAACTACCCAAATGACGAGACCCAAGAGCAAGATTGTGACATTGAGGCGGGTCAAATGATGGTGGGCCACGTAAACACACAAACCAAAGACCAGTTTGGCCTGTTTTTTATTTATTTGGAAACTGTTGTCCGCAGTCAGTGCGAGAGATGAGTGGTTAACCTAAGGGGGCCACTAAACAGAAGATTTTCTGGCAGCCCACCAGGCTACACAATGTCCATTTGACTGGTGCCCAGAATAATGATCTTCTAAGACCCCTCTCTATGCAGGAATAACATTCTTGTCAGCAGTGGTAAAGAGTACTGAAGTAAAAAAAAATACCTGAAAGTACTACTTAAGTAGTTTTTTAGGGTGTCTGTACTTTACTATTTATATTGTTGACAACTTTTACTTTACTTACATTCATAAAGAAAATAATGTACTTTATACATTTTCCCTGACACCCAAAAGTACTCGTGCCCTTTTGAATACTTAGCAGGACAGGAAAATGGTCTAATTCACACACTTATCAAGAGTACATCCTTGGTCATCCCTACTGCCTCTGATCTGACGGACTCACTAAACACATGCTTTGTTTGTAAATGATGTCAGTGTTGGAGCATGCCCCTGGCTATTCGTAAAAATAAAAAACAAAATGTTCTTTATATAAAAAATTAGAAATGATTTATACTTTTAGTATATTTTAGCAAATACATTTACATTTGATACTTAACTATATTTGAACCCAAATACTTTTAGACTTACTCAAGTAGTATTTTACTGGGTGAGTTTTACTTTTTCTAATAAGATATCTTTACTTTAACTCAAGATATGAAAATTCTGTAATTCTTCCACCACTGCTCCTCAGTCCAAAATTATATGATCACTGCATGCCACGTATTTTCATTATACACAAGCATATAACTCAGAGGCATCAAGCCAGGGAGTGTTTTCCTCAGGCCAAATAATAAACAGGCAGACCACAACTGTCCTGCACCCACCAGCACAAGTCAAGGCCTGTCACCAAACAACCCCTATTCCCTATATAATCCATAGCAGGGTTCCCAGAGTCAAATAAGGTTTCCCAGCTAGGTATCAAAATTCCCAGAAGACTCAGCCTAGTCTCCTATCTAGAGAGTTTCCCAGCTAATGAAATCCATAGAACCGTGATAGGCTAATGAAAAAGCATGCTACCCAAGCTCCAATCTTACCTTTTTGAGTCAGTATTAACCAAAATCAACAATCTCTAGAACGATATTCTCTATGTTCCATCATTCTACATTCCTTCTGGGAATGTTGGGAGGAATATCCCATATGTCTGTGTGTACTATGCTCCTGCATCCTCGGTTTGTCCTCACTGTTGCAATCCTTTCCTTTCGAGTTCTGATCACTGTAGTGCTCATCATTCGAATGCAGCGTATACACTGTTCCCTCTTAGTTCTCTGCTCACAAGCCGGTTGGGGACCAAATTATGATGTCATACAACCACTTAGCCCTTGATCATGACTCAGTTCCATTACATTACAGAAGAATCATGGTGAAGAAGACGTCTTCTGTATGGGTGAGTTTCAGAGCCCAGACACTCCATCTGAACAGTAACATGCATCGCTTGCGGTACGGTTTTGGAAGCAAAAGGACCTTATCTTTCATATCAGTGAGAAACAATTTACAAATAAAACAGAACGTTGAAATGACACACACCTTTATAGTAGGGATGCACGATAGAGTCGGTAAGCATATCGGAATCGGCAGATATTAGCAAAAATGCCAACATCGGCATCGGCTCTATGTATAGTTTAACACCGATGTGCAAAACCGATGACAAAGCTGACATGCATACCTGTATAACGTAGGTAGATGAGGTAATGACACCATGAAAAATACAGCCTTCCTAACCTAGCCCACAATGTCTGCTACGTGGGTCTATTTTGAAGTTTCCAAGGAAGATAACAAAAAGACCATATGCAACGTTTGTGCTGCTATTATTTTCCAAGGACCGGAGAAAGTGAAATCTTTTAATACCACAAACCTAATTACTCATTTGAAAGTGCATCCCCCCAGACATTCAACAAAGTATTGTTGAAACGCACATCCATGAGCTACTTGCTATGGGCGTCACTGCTATTAGCTTCACAACTGACATTTGGACCAGCGATGTCAGCCCCATGAGCATGCAGAGTCTGACAGCACAGTGGGTAGACAAGGATTTCGTACATGCTCAAGAATGTGCTGGTTCTCATACCGCTGCTGCCATTTCAATGGCATTTGAGAACATGTTTGAAACTTGGAAAATCCCCAAGAACAAAGTACATGCTGTGCTACGTGATAATGCACGTAACATGACAAAGGCTTCGGAAGAATGCGGAGTCGCCAGTTTGCCATGCATGGCACACACGCTGCAAATGGCTGCGAACGAAGGTGTTTTGGTCCAATGCAGCATATCTGACAGTGGCAACAGGTAGGAAGATAGTGGGTCATTTTAAACACTCACAGCTAGCATACAGCCGCCACCTGCAAGCAATACAGGAGCAGCTTGGAGTGAAAACAAAAAGGCTTAAGCAAGACGTTTCCACCCAATGGAACGGTACTTTTTACATGATGGAGGACCTGCTGGAACAGAAATGAGTGCTTGGCGGGTACGCAGCCGACCAGGAGTTACCTGCAATAATCAGTACAAACCTGTGGACTCTCATTGAAAACATGAACACACTCCTAGCTCCATTCAAACAACTGACTCGAGAAATAAGCTCATAAACTGCGTCTGCAGCAGACGTGGTACCCTCTTATGGCATTGAAACGCCTGCTCAACAAAACTGCCGACACATATTGCAAAAGTACTCTACTAGAGGCTGTGAACAAGCAATTTGGTGGCATTCTCTCTGAGCCTCTTTACTGTGTTGCCACCATGCTCGATGCTAAGTACAAGGATTGCTACTTCGATGCAGACAAGAAACAGGGTTTACGTGGACAAAGTTCTTACTTTTTGGAGAAATGTCCTCTGGTCTGATGAAACAAAAATAGAACTGTTTGGCCATAATGACCATCTGTCGGAAAGATATCAGTTTGTCTCTGTGAATGGTTTGTCCTCTGACAAATCAACTGTAAATTTCGGTGTTCCTCAAGGTTCCGTTTTAGGACCACTATTGTTTTCACTATATATATTTTACCTCTTGGGGATGTCATTCGAAAACATAATGTTAACTTTCACTGCTATGCGGATGACACACAGCAGTACATTTCAATGAAATATAGTGAAGCCCCAAAATTGCCCACGCTAGAAGCATGTGTTTCAGACATAAGGAAGTGGATGGCTGCAAACTTTCTACTTTTAAATTCGGACAAAACAGAGATGCTTGTTCTAGGTCCCAAGAAACAGAGATTTTCTGTTGAATCTGACAATTAATCTTAATGGTTGTACAGTCGTCTCAAATAAAACTGTGAAGGACCTAGCGTTACTCTGGACCCGGATCTCTCTTTTGACGAACACATCAAGACTGTTTCAAGGACAGCTTTTTTCCATCGGCGTAACATTGCATAAATCAGAAACTTTTCCCAAAAATGCAAAAAAATTCATCCATGCTTTTGTTACTTCTAGGTTTGACTACTGCAATGCTCTACTTTCCGGCTACCTGGATAAAGCACTAAATAAACTTCAGTTAGTGCAAAATACGGCTAATAGAATCCTGACTAGAACAAAACAATTTGATCATATTACTCCAGTGCTAGCCTCCCTACACTGGCTTCCTGTTAAGGCAAGGGCTGATTTCAAGGTTTTACTGCGAACCTACAAAGCATTACATGGGCTTGCTCCTACCTATCTCTCTGATTTGGTCCTGCCGTACATACCTTCACGTACGCTACGGTTACAAGACGCAGGCCTCCTAATTGTCCCTATATGGCCTGGTAACTTGAATTTCTTTTAACTAGGGAAAATGTGTCACTTCTCTTGCAACAGAGTCAGGGTATATGCAGCAGTTTGGGCCGCCTGGCTCCTTGCGAACTGTGTGAAGACTATTTCTTCCTAAAAAAGACAGCCAACTTTGCCAAACGGGGGATGATTTAACAAAAGCGCATTTGCGAAAAAAGCACAATCGTTGCACGACTGTACCTAACCATAAACATCAATGCCTGTTTAAAAATCAATACACAGAAGTATATATTTTTAAACCTGCATATTTAGCTAAAAGAAATCCAGGTTTGCAGGCAATATTAATCAGGTGAAATTGTGTCACTTCTCTTGCGTCCATTTCACGCAGAGTCAGGGTTTATGCAACAGTTTGGGCCGCCTGGCTTGTTGAGAACTAATTTGCCAGAATTTTACGTAATTATGACATAACATTGAAGGTTGTGCAATGTAACAGGAATATTTAGACTTATGGATGCCACCCGTTAGATAAAAATACGTTACAGTTTCGTATTTCACTGAAAGAATAAACATTTTGTTTTCGAGATGATTGTTTCCAGATTCGACCATATCAATGACCTAAGGTTTGTATTTCTGAGTGTTATTATGTTATAATTAAGTCTATGATTTGATAGAGCAGTCTGACTGAGAAATGGTAGGCACCAGCAGGCTCGTAAGCATTCAGTCAAACAGCACTTTCGTGCTTTTTGCCAGCAGCTCTTCACAATGCTTCAAGCATTGCACTGTTTATGACTTCAAGTCTATCAACTCCCGAGATTAGGCTGGTGTAAATGATGTAAAATGGCTTGCTAGTTAGCGGGGTGCGCGCTAAT
Organism: Oncorhynchus masou masou; assembly: GCF_036934945.1. NCBI lineage: Eukaryota > Metazoa > Chordata > Actinopteri > Salmoniformes > Salmonidae > Oncorhynchus > Oncorhynchus masou. Next base: position 54,693,662 of record NC_088243.1, read on the forward strand.
AGCGTTTCAAACGTCACTCGCTGAGACTTGGAGTAGTTGCTCTGCAAGGGCCGCGGATTTTGTGGAGCGATGGGAAACAATGCTTCGATGGTGGCTGTTGTCGTTGTGTTGCTGGTTCGAGCCCAGGGAGGAGCGAGGAGAGGGACGGAAGCTATACTGTTACACTGGCAATACTAAAGTGCCTATAAGAACATCCAATAGTCAAAGGTTAATGAAATGCAAATGGTATAGAGGGAAATGGTCCTATAATAACTACAACCTAAAACTTACCTGGGAATATTGAAGACTCATCTTAAAAGGAACCACCAGCTTTCATATGTTCTCATGTTCTGAGCAAGGAACTGAAATGTTAGCTTTCTTACATAGCACATATTGCACTTTTACTTTCTTCAACACTTTGTTTTTGCATTATTTAAACCAAATTGAACATGTTTCATTATTTACTTAAGGCTAAATTGATTTTATTGATGTATTATATTAAGTTAAAATAAGTGTTCATTCAGTATTGTTGTAATTGTCATTATTACAAATCAAATAAAAAAAATCAGCCGATTAATCGGCATCTGCTTTTTTGGTCCTCCAATAATCGGTATTGGCGTTAAAATCATAATCGGTCGACCTCTAATATATACACACACACAATGAGATATATATATATATATATATTTCCTTCCTCCCTTGCCCCGCAAGTGTATACTTGTCAGACAGAGGTGTCCACTTAATTTGAGGGCTGAGGGGATAGGATGTCTTTGCAGTGTTTGGAAAGCAGCCAGGGTTTCCCAAACTCGGTCATGGAGGCCACGTCTTGGTGTTTGCCCTAGCACTACTACACAGCTGATTCAAATAATCAAAGCTTGACGAGTTGGCTATTTGAATCAGCTGTGTAGTGCTACGGCAAAAAAAAAAAAAAAAACGTGCACCAAGGGCCGAGTTTGGGAAACCAGGTTTAAGAGGTGCGCCAATGGGCCATTTCTGAAACTTAGCATAGGCTTATTTGTTTAGCTCGAAATGACAACCAACCATGTGGCTTGACAAATCTTTTGAGTTGGCTAACTAAACAACAACATAGCTAGCTAACCTGCCACCAAGTAAACTCTTTAAAGTTACCCATAACGTTAGTGTGATGTTTCTTTGACGACAACCACACAAACACAGCTCGCTAGTAGCTAACGGGTTAGCTAGCCCAGTGAAAACGCGAATATTGCATGGACCAAATTGGTTAGAGCCTGAGCAGCGGTAAACGTCGGCTAACTAAAAATGCTTAAACTAACGATGTTAGCGTTATTTAACACACAATGATTACAAAAATAACGAACGTTACTTTGCTGTCCAGATACGATATCGGCAGAATACACGTAGAGGTACACTTTGTGCTAGCTAAATTAGCTACGTTGACGTTATGTAAAGGTCGGTTAACTATTCAACTGTTATGCCTTGACAAATAGCAAGATATGGCTCTGATCAAATACCTTTTCATGGGAAGATTTCTTTGACTCTCCAGGCCAATCCACTCTCTCATTTTATCCATTATTGGTTGTTTTTCAAGTGTAATAAACAAATACAGCACGAAGGTACAATGTGTATTGCAGCTACGAACCTAAAAATGGCCTCATTCTCCCTTTGTTACAGGTGTTCTGATTGGCTGTTTTAGGAAAACGTGGGCTCGTCTCATTTAACTGTGTTGCCTGGCAACATGCACAGCACAAATAGCACTCAAATGTGGAACAGGCAGTTCTTTAATTGTTTCAACATTGTTTAAATAATATATTGAACTTTTCTCACAGCTCTGGTATATAAAGCTTTTTTATTCTGCCGACAATGCATTCTGTGGCAGCACAATGACCAATCGGTATATGTATATATGTATGTGAGGCTCTTGATCAAATCTTTGATCATGACACTGGTGAGGAGAGAGACCAAGAGAGAGGCCAAGAAACTGACTTGAAGTAGTAGTCTGTGATAAATAGCACAATATGATTCATCTGAGTATTGGTTATAGACAAAATAATCCATACATTGTGCTTTTTTTTACTCAAAAACGAGTTGTATGAGCTCAGGTCAATGAGGCCTACAGGCCATAAATAGCCAATTGAAGTTCACAACTTGGAATGTTCACAAGAACTTAAGTTGATAAAAATATCTAACACAACATTAGGTGATAATATATGTATTGTTATGGATTTATATTCAGATATAACGGGGCGGTCATTTTGGACCGGGAACACATAATTAATAACATGAAACAAATCCAACAGGAGTTTATGTAAGACGTAGAGAACACATAGATTTATTAGAAGCTGGAAAGGACATCCGTAGTATAGGCTACCATTTTTGTGTACAGTGTACCTGCAATGTGGCATGAGAGTGCAAGCTTTCCTTCTGTAAGCTAGACCTGTCTCAGGCATCTCTATTTACGTGGAGTGCTCTGCTCTTTTGCAGCCACAAGATGGCACTATTTACAAGATTCCAGGTTCAGAACCATTAACAATGTTCCTTCTCATTTGATACATTTTGCTTTATAACAAAATTATCCAGTGAAACGCATAAAAAATCATGAGAAAATAGATTTATTTAAGTATTTTAAATCACTTGAGACAACAACTGTGCAAACATAACACAAAAGCATAACATCCCAACACAGACATATGAAATTGAAATATAAAAAAAGTACAAAATAGAAGTATAAAGTTAATTAGAACAAGAAGCTTCTGCATTAAACTGCTTTGACATTGACTTGGCCTTAAACATTCAGAGTGATGGGATGTCAGACCTTATAGGATAACAACATATTTGTCCCGCCGTGCACATTTTTGTTTTTGCCCTAGCACTACACAGATGAATCAAATTATCAAAGCTTGACTATTTATGGTTATTTGAATCAGCTGTGTAGTGAGTGCTCGGGCAAAAGTCAAAACGTGCAGCAAGTGGGGGCCACAGTACCGAGTTTGGGAACCCCTGCTAAATGGAGTTATAGAGGGAGTCTGAGACAGGGAATCAGATATCAGCAGAGTCAATGCTTCTCTCACTAGAGATGGCCTCAATTGGAGTGGGGACAGTTGGGGGAGAGGACTTCTTCCTGTGAATTAAGCAATTGGACACAATGGTGAGACAAGCCCATGCACCTTTCACTCATATGTCCTCAACAAACTGTTGCACTAAATAATAAACAAATGAAATCAACAATGTTAGTTCTTTAAAGAATGATTTAATCTTTCGTACAGTAAATTATGACACTCCTAAACAGAAAATAAATAGGTTTACATGACTCACATCAGGCGAGTGAGAAGTCTCTGCACTTTCTTCATACTGGGATCCAGGCAGTACTGTACTCCATTCTTAAGGCTAACACTATCAAGATATAGAATGATTCAATTGGTATTTTCTTCGCAATGATTTTAATTTTAATTGATGTCATCATATTATCATCATCCTCATCATAACTGATGAGATGATATATACTCACATGAACTCCAGCCTGTCACAGGAGGGAGTTGGAGGATAGATCTGGATGTCCTCAACAGTGTTTGGAGCGCCAAAGCTGTTCCGCACCTTACGACACAAACATCGCTGGCTCACAGAACCTATACAGAGAATCAGTGGACAATGAATTGAGTACAATCGAGCAACTTGGAATGACTAAATCGCAATACAAAAACAATTAATCATGCTCAAAAAATGTAAACATCATATTGGCATGTAATAAACGTCCCATACCATAGTGATAATAATTATGGTAAAAAAAGAGGTAGACTCACGCTGGGCGACTGTGATACAGATGGTGACAGCAAGGAGCAGGAGTATTCTGGTGATCATGGTCATGTTTTCAAGGTGTGGTGTTCCCTGCGGGTACAGCTGTCGGTCGAGATGAGTCTGTCTGGTGTGAAGAGATGGAGGACTGGAGATAAGATTTGAGTGTGTAAAGAGATATATGAGATGAGACGAGAGAGAGGTGCTATGAGTAGTTGAGAGAAGGGGCACCTTATATACACAGCCTTTATCTTCCCAGTGATCATAAGAAATGTCCCTTTATGTTGGAAACTGAAACTAACTAGCAACCACAAGAAAATGCCCCCCGCTCTTATCCACCCACTCTTTTACTCTGCAACCTCACTTAATTATTACATTTTAGTGTGGTTTATAATACATCTGGCTTTTCAAGATGTATAGTTTTTCAATTGGCTTTGAGTCACTGTTTTAAAATTCTAGTTAAATAAATTGTTTCGTCAGAGGAATGGTGACATAAATACAATTTCTATAGATCAGAGGAATTAACAAAATCCCTTTATGTGATGTGGTTAATCTCCCTAATCCGAGTATCTGGAAAATATGTATATGCCTTTAAATAATATTATTCATTATTATTTCAAATTCTCTGTGGAAAATTATTTTTCACCTCAGTAGGCCTATTACTATGTTATGTTAATTTAATCTGTTTAGTAGGAACTTAATCAAATAAATTAGGAACTGAAATAATGGATAGAAATATAATTTAATCCCCTAGAACTTTCTATGACTGGGATGTATTTTCAATCATCATTTGCTGTATTTTTAATGTTATACATCAAACAATTGTTTCAGAGATGTGGGGGTTAAAATGTCTTGTGTTTGTTGTGTGCCTGCATCTTTATGTGGCGGAGGAGGGTAAGTATTAAGGGGTTTCCGACCGTTCCATTGCGAAGTGAGTCTTTGCCGAACTGCTCTCATCACACATCATTAACACATGTAGTATCTCTGCAGATGAACCTCCTCTAATATTTCCAGTGTAAGAAGCTTTATAATTCTCACCTTTCTGTTCCCCATCAAAAAAAAAACACGTGTCACACACATTTTTCCACCAACTGTACATTTGCTGAGTTATGTCGTCATTGACAAACTGAGTTTTGTCTCTAGGGCTACCGAGTGGCGCAGCGGTCTAAGGCACTGCATCTCCGTGCTAGAGGCATCACTACAGACCCTGATTCGATTCCAGGCTGTATCATAACTGGCTGTGATTGGGAGTCCCATAGGGCAGTGCACAATTGGCCCAGCGTTGGCCTGTGTAGGCCGTCATTGTAAATATGAATTTGTTCTTAATTAACTGACTTGCTTAGTTAAATAAAGGTTATACAAATTAATAAATATGGCTCACATCACGTGTGGAAACTTGATCAGTTGTAATTGTGATAAAGAGTCTTTAGGTGGGCTTACCATTTTTTTTATTGCATATTCTTTCATTGGGACTAATTAAAGTGCCTTCAGAAACTATTCACACCCCTTGACTTTTTCCATTTATTTTTTTGGGGGGATTAAATTCATATTTTGTGCCATTGATCTACACACAATACCCCACAATGTCAAAGTGGAATGTTTTTTTTTCAATTTAATAAGAAATTGAAGCTGAAATGTCTTGAGTCAATAAGTATTCAACTCCTTTGTTATGGCAACCTTAAATAAGTTCAAGAGTAAACAGTAGCATGGACTCACTATTTAAGAAATAATTGTGGTTAACATGATTTTTTTATGATTACCCCATCTATATACCCAATACAGTGAAAGTATTCAGACCCCTAAACTTTTTCCACATTTTCTTCCTTTACAGCTATATTCAGTAATGGTGTCACGACTTCGCCGAAATCGGTCCCTCTCCTTGTTCTCCGGCGTTCGGCGGTCGACGTCACCAGCCTTCTAGCCATCGCCGATCCACTTTTAATTTTCCATTTGTTTTGTCTTTGTTTTACACACCTGGTTTCGATGTATGTTCGGTCCGTTATTGTGGGCTCGGTATTACGACATGTTTAGAACCTGTCCGGCGCCGACAGAGATGGCCATCTTGCTTCGTGTTCCTAGGAAACTATGCAGTTTTTTTTTTTTTTTTTTTACGTGTTATTTCTTACATTAGTACCCCAGGTCATCTTAGGTTTCATTACATACAGTCGAGAAGAACTACTGTATATAAGATCAGCGTCAACTCACCATCAGTACGACCAAGAATATGTTTTTTGCAACGCGGATCCTGTGTTCTGCCTTACAAACAGGACAACGGAATGGATCGCATGCAGCGACCCAAAAAAACGACTCCGAAAAAGAGGGAAACGAAGACTCCGGAGACGGGCACACCGTGCACCACTCCCTAGCATCTTCTTGCCAATGTCCAGTCTCTTGACAACAAGGTTGATGAAATCCGAGCAAGGGTAGCATTCCAGAGGGACATCAGAGACTGTAACGTTCTGTGCTTCACGGAAACATGGCTCACTGGAGAGACGCTATCCGAAGCGGTGCAGCCAACGGGTTTCTCCACGCATCGCGCCGACAGAAACAAACACCTTTCTGGTAAGAAGAGGGGTGGGGGCGTATGCCTTATGGCTAACGAGGCATGGTGCGATGAAAGAAACATACAGGAACTCAAATCCTTCTGTTCACCTGATTTAGAATTCCTCACAATCAAATGTAGACCGCATTATCTACCAAGAGAATTCTCTTCGATTATAATCACAGCCGTATATATCCCCCCCAAGCAGACACATCGATGGCTCTGAACGAACTTTATTTAACTCTTTGCAAACTGGAAACCATTTATCCGGAGGCTGCATTCATTGTTGCTGGGGATTTTATCAAGGCTAATCTGAAAACAAGACTCCCTAAATTTTATCAGCATATCGATTGCGCAACCAGGGGTGGAAAAACCTTGGATCACTGTTACACTAACTTCCGCGACGCATATAAGGCCCTGCCCCGCCCCCCTTTCGGAAAAGCTGACCACGACTCCATTTTGCTGATACCTGCCTACAGACAAAAACTAAAACAAGAAGCTCCCACGCTGAGGTCTGTCCAACGCTGGTCCGACCAAGCTGACTCCACACTCCAAGACTACTTCCATCACGTGGACTGGGACATGTTTCGTATTGCGTCAGATAACAACATTGACGAATACGCTGATTTGGTGTGCGAGTTCATTAGAACGTGCGTTGAAGATGTCGTTCCCATAGCAACGATTAAAACATTCCCTAACCAGAAACCGTGGATTGATGGCAGCATTCGCGTGAAACTGAAAGCGCGAACCACTGCTTTTAATCAGGGCAAGGTGTCTGGTAACATGACTGAATACAAACAGTGCAGCTATTCCCTCCGTAAGGCTATCAAACAAGCTAAGCGTCAGTACAGAGACAAAGTAGAATCTCAATTCAACGGCTCAGACACAAGAGGCATGTGGCCGGGTCTACAGTCAATCACGGACTACAGGAAGAAATCCATCCCATTCACGGACCAGGATGTCTTGCTCACAGGCAGACTAAATAACTTTTTTGCCCGCTTTGAGTACAATACAGTGCCACTGACACGGCCTGCAACGGAAACATGCGGTCTCTTCTTCACTGCAGCCGAGGTGAGTAAAACATTTAAACGTGTTAACCCTCGCACGGCTGCAGGCCCAGACGGCATCCCCAGCCGCGCCCTAAGAGCATGCGCAGACCAGCTGGCTGGTGTGTTTACGGACATATTCAATCAATCCCTATACCAGTCTGCTGTTCCCACATGCTTCAAGAGGGCCACCATTGTTCCTGTTCCCAAGAAAGCTAAGGTAACTGAGCTAAACGACTACCGCCCCGTAGCACTCACTTCCGTCATCATGAAGTGCTTTGAGAGACTAGTCAAGGACCATATCACCTCCGCCCTACCTGACACCCTAGACCCACTCCAATTTGCTTACCGCCCAAATAGGTCCACAGACGATGCAATCTCAACCACACTGCACACTGCCCTAACCCATCTGGACAAGAGGAATACCTATGTGAGAATGCTGTTCATCGACTACAGCTCGGCATTCAACACCATAGTACCCTCCAAGCTCGTCATCAAGCTCGAGACCCTGTGTCTCGACCCCGCCCTGTGGAACTGGGTACTGGACTTCCTGACGGGCCGCCCCCAGGTGGTGAGGGTAGGTAACAACATCTCCTCCCCGCTGATCCTCAACACTGGGGCCCCACAAGGGTGCGTTCTGAGCCCTCTCCTGTACTCCCTGTTCACCCACGACTGCGTGGCCACGCACGCCTCCAACTCAATCATCAAGTTTGCGGACGACACAACAGTGGTCGGCTTGATTACCAACAACGACGAGACGGCCTACAGGGAGGAGGTGAGGGCCCTCGGAGTGTGGTGTCAGGAAAATAACCTCACACTCAACGTCAACAAAACTAAGGAGATGATTGTGGACTTCAGGAAACAGCAGAGGGAACACCCCCCTATCCACATCGATGGAACAGTAGTGGAGAGAGTAGCAAGTTTTAAGTTCCTCGGCATACACATCACAGACAAACTGAATTGGTCCACTCACACAGACAGCATCGTGAAGAAGGCGCAGCAGCGCCTCTTCAACCTCAGGAGGCTGAAGAAATTCGGCTTGTCACCAAAAGCACTCACAAACTTCTACAGATGCACAATCGAGAGCATCCTGGCGGGTTGTATCACCGCCTGGTACGGCAACTCTCTCCATGCAGACACCTTTGTAGATTGTGTTGTGGTTCTTGGTGGCCTATTGTTTGTTTGCATTGGCACCTTTCAACATCTTGCATTATCACATTCATGCATGCAAAACACTCACTTACACTACTGATTACTGATTACACACACCATTGTATATTTTCCTTAGTTGCTTTGGTTAATAAATATATATTTTGTTACTCCTTATCTCCACGTTGTCTCCCTTTGTTACGGGCTTTGAGCCAGTTCGTGACAGACATCAACCACCCGAGCCACTGCCTGTTCACCCCGCTATCATCCAGAAGGCGAGGTCAGTACAGGTGCATCAAAGCTGGGACCGAGAGACTGAAAAACAGCTTCTATCTCAAGGCCATCAGACTGTTAAACAGCCACCACTAACATTGAGTGGCTGCTGCCAACACACTGACACTGACCACTTTAATAATGGGAAATGATGGGAAATGATGTAAATATATCACTAGCCACTTTAAACAATGCTACCTTATATAATGTTACTTACCCTACATTATTCATCTCATATGCATACGTATATACTGTACTCTATATCATCGACTGCATCCTTATGTAATACATGTATCACTAGCCACTTTAACTATGTCACTTTGTTTACATACTCATCTCATATGTATATACTGAACTCGATACCATCTACTGTATCTTGCCTATGCTGCTCTGTACCATCACTCATTCATATATCCTTATGTACATATTCTTTATCCCTTTACACTGTGTATAAGACAGTAGTTTAGGAATTGTTAGTTAGATTACTTGTTGGTTATTACTGCATTGTCGGAACTAGAAGCACAAGCATTTCGCTACACTCGCATTAACATCTGCTAATGATGTGTATGTGACAAATAAAATTTGATTTGTTATTGGAATATTTGAGTAAAGTTACTTGTGGTACTCATACCTGCTGTCCTGCGCCTGACTCCTCTGCACCAGCTACACCCAGACCATTACAAATGGATTAAAACATTTTGTGATCTCATCAAGCTTCACACAATACCCCATAATGACAAAGCAAAAACTTGTTTTTAGACATTTTTGCAAATGTATAAAATATTACATTTACATAAGGATTCAGAACCTTTACTCTGTACTTTGTTGAAGCACCTTTGGCAGCGATTACAGCCCTGAGTCTTCTTGGGTATGACGCTACAAGCTTGGCACACCTGTATTTGGGGAGTTTCTCTGTCAGGTTGGATGGGCAGTGTCGCTGCACAGCTATTTTCAGGTCTCTTTAGAGATGTTCGATCGGGTTCAAGTCTCAGGCTTTGGCTGGGCCACTCAAGGTCATTAAGAGACTTGGCCCCAAGCCACTCCTGTGTTGTCTTGGCTGTGTGCTTAGGGTTGTTGTCCTGTTGGAAGTTGAACCTTTGCCCCAGTCTGAGGTCCTGAACGCTCTGGAGCAGGTTTTCATCAAGGATCTCTCTGTACTTTACTCTGTTCATCTTTCCCTCGATCCTGACTAGTCTCCCTGTCCCTGCCACTGAGAAACAACCCCACATTATGATCCTGCCACCACCATGCTTCACCATAGGGATGGTGCCAGGTTTCCTCCAGATGTGACCCTCGGCATTCAGGCCAAAGAGTTAAATTTTAGTTTCAATCAGACCAGAGAATCTTGTTTCTCATAGTCTGGGAGTCCTTTAAGGTACCTTTAGGCAAGCTCCAAGTGGGATGTCATGTGCCTTTTACTGAGGAGTGGCTTCCGTCTGGCCGCTCTACCATAAAGGCCTGATTGGTGGAGTGCTGCAGAGATGGGTGTCCTTCTGGAAGGTTGTCCCTTTTCCACATAGGAACTCTGGAGCTCTGTCATAGTGACCATCGGGTTCTTTGTCACCTCGCTTACCAATGACCTTCTCCCCCGAGTGCTCAGTTTGGCCATGCTGCCAGTTCTTGAAAGAGTCTTGATGGTTCCAAACTTCTTCCATTTAAGAATGATGGAGGCCACTGTGTTCTCGTGGACCTTCAATGCTGCAGAAATGTTTTGGTACCCTACCCCAGGTCTGTTCCTCAAAACAATCCTGTTTCGGGGTTCTACAGCCAATTCCTTTGACCTCATGGCTTGGATTTTGCTCTGACATGCACTGTCAACTGTGGGACCATATATAGACAGGTGAGTACCTTTCCAAATATTGTCCAATCAATTGAATTTACAACATGTTCTAGAGAAAGTTTTAGAAATTGTTGCAACCCCTATTACTAGCCTGTTCAACCTCTCTTTCATATCGTCTGAGATTCCTAAAGATTGGAAAGCTGCCGCCGTCATCACCCTCTTCAAAGGGGGTGACACTCTAGACCCAAGCTGCTACAGACCTATATCTATCCTACCCTGCCTTTCTAATGTCTTCGAAAGCCAAGTTAACAAACAGATTGCCGACCACTTCGAATCCCACGTACCTTCTCCGCTATGCAATCTGGTTTCAGAGTTGGTCATGGGTGCACCTCAGCCACGCTCAAGGTCCTAAACAACATCATAACCGCCATCGATAAGAGACATTTACTGTGCAGCCGTATTCATCGACCTGGCCAAGGCTTTCGACTCTGTCAATCACCACATTCTTATTGGCAGACTCGACAGCCTTGGTTTCTCAAATGATTGCCTTGCCTGGTTCACCAACTACTTCTCTGATAGAGTTCAGTGTGTCAAATCGGAGGGCCTGTTGTCCGGACCTCTGGCAGTCTCTATGGGGGTGCCACAGGGTTCAATCCTCGGGCCGACTCTCTTCTCTGTATACATCAATGATATTGCTCTTGCTGCTGGTGATTCTCTGATCCATTTCTACGCAGACAACACCATTCTGTATACTTCTGGCCCCTCTTTGGACACTGTGTTACCTAACCTCCAGACGAGCTTCAATGCCATACAACTCTTCTTCCTTGGCCTGCAACTGCTCTGAAACGCAAATAAAACTAAATGCATGCTATTCAACCGATCACTGCCCGCACCTGCTCGTCCGCCCAGCATCACTACTCTGGACGGCTCTGACTTAGAATACGTGGACAACTACAAATACCTAGGTGTCTGGTTAGACTGGAAACTCTCCTTCCAGACTCACATTAAGCATCTCCAATCCAAAGTTAAATCTAGAATTGGCTTCCTATATCACAACAAAGCATCCTTCACTCATGCTGCCACACATACCCTCGTAAAACTGGCCATCCTACCGATCCTCGACTTCGGTGATGTCATCTATAAAATTGCCTCCAATACTCAACAAACTGGATGCAGTCTATCACAGTGCTATCCGTTTTGTCCCCAAAGCCCCATATACTACCCACCATTGCGACCTGTACGCTCTCGTTGGTTGGCCCTCGCTTCATACTCGTCGCCAAACACACTGGCTACAGGTTATCTACAAGTCTCTGCTAGGTAAAGCCCCGCCTTATCTCAGCTCACTGGTCACCATAGCAGCACCCACTCGTAGCACGGGCTCCAGCAGATATATCTCACTGGTCACCCCCAAAACCAATTCTTCCTTTGGTCGTCTTTCCTTCCAGTTCTCTGCTGCCAATGACTGGAACGAACTGCAAAAATCTCTGAAGCTGGAAACCCATATCTCCCTCACTATCTTTAAGCACCAGCTGTCAGAGCAGCTCACAGATCTGCACCTGTATATAGTATATAGCCCATCTGTAAACAGCCCATCTATCTACATACCTCATCCCCATACTGTATTTATTTATCTTGCTCCTTTGCACCCCAGTTTCTCTACTTGCACATTCATCTTCTGCACATCTACCATTCCAGTGTTTAATTGCTATATTGTAATTACTTCGCCACCATGGCCTATTTATTGCCTTAACTCCCTTATCTTACCTCATTTGCACTCACTGTATATAGACTTTTGGTTTTCTTTTGTTCTACTGTATTATTAACTATGTTTTGTTAATTCCAAGTGCAACTCTGTGTTGTTTTATGTGTCAAATTGCTATGCTTTAGCTTGGCCAGGTCGCAGTTGCAAATGAGAACTTGTTCTCAACTAGCCTACCTGGTTAAATAAAGGTGAAATAAAAAATAAAACAATTAAAACATCTGAAGGATGATGTTGGATCTACAACATTGTAGTTACTCCACAATACTAACCTAAATGACAGAGTGAAAAGAAGGGGAAAAAATGTCTAAACATGCATCCTGTTTGCAATATGGCACTAAAGTACTACAAACAAATTGGGCAAATAAATTAACTTTTTGTTCTGAATACAAAGCATAATGTTTGGGTCAAATCCAACACAACACATCACGGACTACCACTCTTCATATTTTAAGCATGGTGGTGGCTGCAAAATGGGGAATGAAAATAAACGGGATAGAGCTAAGCACATGTAAAATCCTAGAGGAAAACCTGGTTCTGTCTGCTTTCCAACATACACTGGGAGACAATTTCACCTTTCAGCATAACAACCTAAATCTCAAGCCCGAATATACACTGGAATGTCTCACCAAGACGACATTAAATGTTCCTGAGAGGCCTAGTTACAGTTTTGACTTAAATCGTCTTGAAAATCTATGGCAAGACATGAACATGGCTGTCTAGCAATGACTAACAACCAACTTGACAGAGCTGGAAGAGTTTGTATAATATTTGCCAATTATTTTTTTTAAATCTACAGTAGGTGTGAAAAGCTCTTTGAGACGTACCCCAAAAGACCCACAGCTGTAATTGCTGCGAAAGGTGCTTCTAACATGTATTGACTCCGGTGGTTGAATACTTATCTAATCAAGATATATTTGTGTTTAATTTTTCATTCATCTTCAAAAAATGTTAGAATTTTTCTTCCACTTTGACATTATAGAGTAATTTGTGTATATTGTAAAAAAAAGAGAAGGCAATTAAATCCATTTTAATCCCAATTTGTAACACAACACAATGTGGAAAATGTCAAGGGGTGTGAATACTTTCTGAAGGCACTGTATACACACCATAGTTAATGATTTGGAGCTACTTAGGGGAGATTCCACCCCCCTTCTCACTTTTGTTTTTTCCATATTTTTTCTTTTGTTTTCACTCTCCCTTTCTCTTTCATTAAAAAATATGTTTTCTTGTAAAAGTGGTACTGTCACAATTGAAAGATTCTGCTAGTTTCAGGTCCTGTTTGGGTCTGTAGCAGCAGAGTGATCACAGTTCCAGGCTAAAATGGAATGTCCCTGTCTGGATGTCATCATGGGTGAAAAGGAGTTTGGAGCACAACTATGGGAAGTGAAGTATATAGTTTACAGGAAGTGACATGACAGTTTAGAGAAATTCAAAAGAGATGGGCTTGAATATGATAAAATAGCATTACATCAGCTTGTCTATCTCTGGGAGAAGGGATAAGGCTTGGTTAATAGTTTCAGAGTCAAATGCATTTCAGTTCAGTCAATTTAGAACATGCCTGATGTCTTTGGAGGTTATGTATGAGGTCAAGCAATACCAAGCTTATGGGAGAAGTTGGGTAAGCGTCAACTCACCACCAGTACGACCAAGAATATGACTTTCGCGAAGCGGATCCTGTGTTCTGCCTTTCACCCAGGACAACGGAATGGATCCCAGCCGGCGACCCCAAAAAACGACTCCGTAAAAGAGGGAAACGAGGCGGTCTTCTGGTCAGACTCCAGAGACGGGCACATCGTGCACCACTCCCTAGCATTCTTCTCGCCAATGTCCAGTCTCTTGACAACAAGGTTGATGAAATCCGAGCAAGGGTAGCATTCCAGAGGGACATCAGAGACTGTAACGTTCTTTGCTTCACGGAAACATGGCTCACTGGAGAGACGCTATCGGAGTCGGTGCAGCCAGCGGGTTTCTCCACGCATCGCGCCGACAGAAACAAACATCTTTCTGATAAGAAGAGGGGCGGGGGCGTATGCCTTATGGCTAACGAGACGTGGTGTGATCACAGAAACATCCAGGAATGTTTCGTATTGCGTCAGACAACAACATTGACGAATACGCTGATTCGGTGTGCGAGTTCATTAGAACGTGCGTTGAAGATGTCGTTCCCATAGCAACGATTAAAACATTCCCAAACCAGAAACCGTGGATTGATGGCAGCATTCGCGTGAAACTAAAAGTGTGAACCACTGCTTTTAATCAGGGCAAGGTGACTGGAAACATGACCGAATACAAACAGTGCAGCTATTCCCTCCGCAAGGCTATCAAACAAGCTAAGTATAGAGACAAAGTAGAATCTCAATTCAACGGCTCAGACACAAGAGGTATGTGGCAGGGTCTACAGTCAATCACGGACTACAAAAAGAAAACCAGCCCAGTCACGGACCAGGATGTCTTGCTCCCAGGCAGACTAAATAACTTCTTTGCCCGCTTTGAGGACAATACAGTGCCACTGACACGGCCTGCAACGAAAACATGCGGACTCTCCTTCACTGCAGCCGAGGTGAGTAAAACATTTAAACGTGTTAACCCTCGCAAGGCTGCAGGCCCAGACGGCATCCCCAGCCGCGCCCTCAGAGCATGCGCAGACCAGCTGGCTGGTGTGTTTACGGACATATTCAATCAATCCCTATACCAGTCTGCTGTTCCCACATGCTTCAAGAGGGCCACCATTGTTCCTGTTCCCAAGAAAGCTAATGTAACTGAGCTAAACGACTACCGCCCCGTAGCACTCACTTCCGTCATCATGAAGTGCTTTGAGAGACTAGTCAAGGACCATATCACCTCCACCCTACCTGACACTCTAGACCCACTCCAATTTGCTTACTGCCCAAATAGGTCCACAGACGATGCAATCTCAACCACACTGCACACTGCCCTAACCAATCTGGACAAGAGGAATACCTATGTGAGAATGCTGTTCATCGACTACAGCTCGGCATTTAACACCATAGTACCCTCCAAGCTCGTCATCAAGCTCGAGACCCTGGGTCTCGACCCCGCCCTGTGCAACTGGGTACTGGACTTCCTGACGGGCCGCCCCCAGGTGGTGAGGGTAGGCAACAACATCTCCACCCCGCTGATCCTCAACATTGGGGCCCCACAAGGGTGCGTTCTGAGCCCTCTCCTGTACTCCCTGTTCACCCACGACTGCGTGGCCACGCACGCCTCCAACTCAGTCATCAAGTTTGCGGACGACACAACAGTGGTAGGCTTGATTACCAACAACGACGAGACGGCCTACAGGGAGGAGGTGAGGGCCCTCAGAGTGTGGTGTCAGGAAAATAACCTCACACTCAACATCAACAAAACTAAGGAGATGATTGTGGACTTCAGGAAACAGCAGAGGGAACACCCCCCTATCCACATCGATGGAACAGTAGTGGAGAGGGTAGTAAGTTTTAAGTTCCTTGGCATACACATCACAGACAAACTGAATTGGTCCACCCACACAGACAGCATCGTGAAGAAGGCGCAGCAGCGCCTCTTCAAACTCAGGAGGCTGAAGAAATTCGTCTTGTCACCAAAAGCACACACAAACTTCTACAGATGCACAATCGAGAGCATCCTGGCGGGCTGTATCACCGCCTGGTACGGCAACTGCTCCGCCCACAACCGTAAGGCTCTCCAGAGGGTAGTGAGGTCTGCACAACGCATCACCGGGGGCAAACTACCTGCCCTCCAGGACACCTACACCACCCGATGTTACAGGAAGGCCATAAAGATCATCAACGACAACAACCACCCGAGCCACTTCCTGTTCACCCCGCCATCATCCAGAAGGCGAGGTCAGTACAGGTGCATCAAAGCTGGGACTGAGAGACTGAAAAACAGCTTCTATCTCATGGCCATCAGACTGTTAAACAGCAACCACTAACACTGACTCAACTCCAGCCACTTTAATAATGGGAATTGATGGGAAATGATGTAAAATATATCACTAGCCACTTTAAACAATGCTACCTAATATAATGTTTACATACCCTGCATTATTCATCTCATATGTATAAGTATATACTGTACTCTATATCATCTACTGCATCTTTATGTAATACATGTATCACTAGCCACTTTAACTATGCCACTTTGTTTACATACTCATCTCATATGTATATACTGTACTCGATACCATCTACTGTATCTTGCCTATGCTGCTCTGTACCATCACTCATTCATATATCTTTATGTATATATTCTTTATCTCCTTACACTTGTGTATAAGACAGTAGTTTTGGAATTGTTAGTTAGATTACTTGTTGGTTATTACTGCATTGTCGGGACTAGAAGCACAAGCATTTCGCTACACTCGCATTAACATCTGCTAACCATGTGTATGTGACAAATAAAATTTGATTTGATTTGATTTGAAGAGCGCTATGGCCAACTGATAATGTGCAATGTTGAAGTAAATGTTAACGTCATTTAGTAGGCGAGTTTCAGTGTACGCGTATGCAAGATCAAACCCATAACTTGGTGATGTAAGCAACAGGGTTGGGCTCAATTCTGGAATTGACTCCAATTCCACTCATGAGGTGATTCTAACATGTATTGACTCAGGGGGTTGAATACTTTTATATTAGTGTTTTATTATTTGTATTATTTATTTTTAATTTTACAAAGGTTAGACATTTTCTTCCACTTTGACATTAGAGTATTTTGTGTAGATTGTTGGCAAAAAAAGAAGCCAATTAAATCCACTTTAATCCCATCATGTAACAACAAAATGTGGAAAAGTCAAGTGGCGTGAATACTTTCTGAAGGCAATTGTAACATTCGTCGTCCTCCTCTGATGAGGAGTATGGTTCTCAATCAGGGACAATGATAAACAGCTGCCTCTGATTGAGAATCATACCAGGCCAAACACAGAAATCCCAAAACATGGAAAAAGGAACATAGACAACCCACCCAACTCACGCCCTGACCATACTGTTATGTACTTGAGTGAAGACCCAAAAGCGGTTTTAACAGAAAACAGAGTTCTTTAATGAAAAACAGGAATGGCATAAATCCTCTTCCAACGTTGTCAATGGAACAAAAAGAACGTTAGTATAATGCAGGATGCACCTGCCAGGCAGACTCCGACAGGATAGGACAAGGTGGAAGCAAACGAGACGACAGCTTGCTTCTGGCATCAAAAACACAAACAAGAATCAGACACTGAAAGTAGCAGGAACAGAGAGAGAAATAGAGACCTAATCAGAGGGGGAAGAGAGAACAGGTGGGAAAGAGTGAATGAGCTAGTTAGGGGAGATGTAGAACAGCTGAAGAATGAGAGACAGAGAAGGTAACCTAAAAAGACCAGCAGAGAGAGACAGAGTGAAGAGAAAGGACAGGAACAGACATAACAAGACATGACAGTACCCCCCCCACTCACCGAGCGCCTCCTGGCGCACTCGAGGAGGAAACCTGGCGGCAACGGAGGAAATCATCGATCAGCGAACGGTCCAGCACGTCCCGAGAGGGAACCCAACTCCTCTCCTCAGGACCGTACCCCTCCCAATCCACTAGGTACTGATGACCACGGCCCCGAGGGCGCATGTCCAAAATCTTACGAACCCTGTAGATGGGTGCGCCCTCGACAAGGATGGGGGGGGGGGGGAGCGGGGGGCGCGAAGAACGGGCTTAACACAGGAGACATGGAAGACCGGGTGAACGCGACGAAGATAGCGCGGGAGAAGAAGTCGCACTGCGACAGGGCCAACTTGCGAGAAGCTGTCTTAAGGGGAAGGTTCTGAGTGGAGAGCCATACTCTCTGACCGCAACAATATCTAGGACTCTTGGTCCTACGCTTATTAGCGGCCCTCACAGTCTGCGCCCTATTACGGCAAAGTGCCGACCTGACCCCCTTCCAGGTGCGCTCGCAACGCTGGACAAAAGCCTGAGCGGAGGGACGCAGGACTCGGCGAGCTGAGATGAGAACAGCGGAGGCTGGTACCCGAGGCTACACTGAAAAGGAGATAGACCGGTAGCAGACGAGGGAAGCGAGTTGTGGGCGTACTCTGCCCAGGGGAGCTGTTCTGACCAAGACGCAGGGTTACGAAAAGAAAGACTGCGTAAAATGCGACCAACAGTCTGATTGGCCCATTCGGCTTGACCGTTAGACTGGGGATGAAAGCCGGACGAGAGACTGACGGAAGCCCCAATCAAACGGCAAAACTCCCTCCAAAATTGAGACGTGAACTGCGGGCCTCTGTCGGAAACGACGTCAGACGGAAGGCCATGAATTCGAAAAACATTCTCGATAATGATCTGAGCCGTCTCCTTAGCAGAAGGGAGCTTAGCGAGAGGAATGAAATGAGCCGCCTTAGAGAATCTATCGACAACCGTAAGAATAACTGTCTTCCCCGCTGATGAAGGCAGTCCGGTGATAAAATCCAAAGCGATGTGAGACCACGGTCGAGAGGGAATGGGAAGCGGTCTGAGACGGCCGGCAGGAGGAGAGTTCCCAGATTTAGTCTGCGCGCAGACCGAACAAGCGGCGACAAATCGATGCGCGTCACGTTCCCGAGTGGGCCACCAGAAACGCTGGCGAATGGAAGCGAGCGTACCCCGAACGCCGGGGTGGCCGGCTAACTTGGCAGAGTGGGCCCACTGAAGAACGGCCGGACGAGTAGGAACGGGAACGAACAGAAGGTTCCTAGGACAAGCTCGCGGCGACGGAGTGTGAGCGAGTGCTTGCTTTACCTGCCTCTCAATTCCCCAGACAGTCAACCCGACAACACGCCCCTCAGGGAGAATCCCCTCGGGGTCGGTGGAGACCTCAGAAGAACTGAAGAGACGAGATAAAGCATCAGGCTTGGTGTTTTTTGAGCCCGGACGATAAGAAATAACAAACTCGAAACGAGCGAAAAACAGAGCCCAACGAGCCTGACGCGCATTAAGTCGTTTGGCTGAACGGATGTACTCAAGGTTCCTATGGTCAGTCCAAACGACAAAAGGAACGGTCGCCCCCTCCAACCACTGTCGCCATTCGCCTAGGGCTAGCGGATGGCGAGCAGTTCGCGATTACCAACATCATAGTTACGTTCTGACGGCGATAAGCGATGAGAGAAAAACGCGCAAGGATGGACCTTGCCGTCAGAGAGAGAGCGCTGAGAGAGAATGGCTCCCACGCCCACCTCTGACGCGTCAACCTCAACAACAAACTGACTAGAGATGTCAGGTGTAACAAGAATAGGTGCGGAAGTAAAACGATTCTTAAGAAGATCAAAAGCTCCTGGGCGGAAACGGACCACTTAAAGCACGTCTTAACAGAAGTAAGGGCTGTGAGGGGAGCTGCCACCTGACCGAAATTACGGATGAAACGACGATAGAAATTAGCGAAGCCCAGAAAGCGCTGCAGCTCGACGCGTGACTTAGGAACGGGCCAATCAATGACAGCCTGGACCTTAGCGGGATCCATCTTAATGCCCTCAGCGGAAATAACGGAACCGAGAAAAGGGACAGAGGCGGCATGAAAAGTGCACTTCTCAGCCTTCACATAAAGACAGTTCTCCAAAAGGCGCTGGAGGACGCGTCGCACGTGCTGAACATGAATCGAGAGAGACGGTGAAAAAATCAGGATATCGTCCATGTAAACGAAAACAAAAATGTTCAGCATGTCTCTCAGGACGTCGTTAACTAGTGCCTGAAAGACAGCTGGAGCGTTAACGAGGCCGAAAGGAAGAACCCGGTATTCAAAGTGCCCTAACGGAGTGTTAAACGCCGTCTTCCACTCGTCCCCCTCCCTGATGCGCACGAGATGGTAGGCGTTACGAAGGTCCAATTTGGTGAAAAACCTGGCTCCCTGCAGGATCTCGAAGGCTGAAGACATAAGAGGAAGCGGATAACGATTCTTAACTGTTATGTCATTCAGCCCTCGATAATCCACGCATGGGCGCAGGGACCCGTCCTTCTTCTGAACAAAAAAAACCCCGCTCCGGCGGGAGAGGAGGAGGAGACTATGGTACCGGCGTCGGCGAAACCGACAAATAATCCTCGAGAGCCTTACGTTCGGGAGCCGACAGAGAGTATAATCTACCCCGGGGGAGTAGTTCCCGGAAGGAGATCAATACTACAGTCATACGACCGGTGTGGAGGGAGAGAAGTGGCCTTGGAACGACTGAACACCGTGCGCAGATCGTGATACTCCTCCGGCACCCCTGTCAAATCGCCAGGCTCCTCCTGTGAAGAAGAGACAGAGGAAACAGGAGGGATAGCAGACATTAAACAGGTCACATGACAAGAAACATTCCAGGATAGGATAGTATTACTAGACCAATTAATAGAAGGGTTATGGCGCACTAGCCAGGGATGACCCAAAACAACAGGTGTAAAAGGTGAACGAAAAATTAAAAAAGAAATGGTTTCACTATGATTACCAGAGACAGTGAGGGTTAAAGGCAGCGTCTCACGCTGAATCTTGGGGAGAGAACTACCATCTAAAGCGAACAAGGCCGTGGGCTCCCTAACTGTCTGAGAGGAATGTCATGTTCCCGAGCCC
Organism: Oncorhynchus masou masou; assembly: GCF_036934945.1. NCBI lineage: Eukaryota > Metazoa > Chordata > Actinopteri > Salmoniformes > Salmonidae > Oncorhynchus > Oncorhynchus masou. The sequence goes on from NC_088243.1 coordinate 54,714,500, forward strand.
AGGTCTCGTCCATAAAACAGCCCTCCGCCCCAGAGTCTATCAAGGCACTGCAGGAAGCAGATGAACCGGGCCAGCGGAGATGGACCGGAAGGTAGTGCGTGATCCAGAAGGAGAGGCCTGAGTAGTTGCGCTCACCAGTAGCCCTCCTCTTACTGATGAGCTCTGGCTTTTACTGGACATGAGGTGACAAAATGACCAGCGGAGCCGCAGTAGAGACAGAGGCGATTGGTGATTCTCCGTTCCTTCTCCTTGGCCGAGATGCGGATACCCCCAGCTGCATAGGCTCAGCATCCGAGCCGGCGGAGGAGGGTGGCAGTGATGCGGCAGGTGGCAGTGATGTGGAGAGGGAGCAACGGAGAACGCGAGCTCCTTTCCACGAGCTCGGCGACGAAGATCAAACCGTCGCTCTATGCGAATAGCGAGAGCTATTAAGGAGTCCAGACTGGAAGGAACTTCCCGGGAGAGGATCTCATCCTTAACCTTGACGAGGAGACCCTCCAGAAAACGAGCGAGCAAAGCCGGCTCGTTCCAGTCACTAGAGGCAGCGAGAGTGCGAAACTCAATAGAATAATCCGTTATGGATCGATTCCCCTGACATAGGGAAGACAGGGCCCTGGAAGCCTCCTCCCCAAAAACAGAACGGTCAAAAACCCGTATCATCTCCTCCTTAAAGTCCTGATACTGGTTAATACACTCTGCCCTCGCCTCCCAGATTGCCGTGCCCCACTCACGCGCCCGTCCGGTAAGGAGAGAAATGACGTAGGCGATGCGGGCTGCGCTCCTGGAGTAAGTGTTGGGCTGGAGAGAGAACACCACATCACACTGAGTGAGGAATGAGCGGCACTCAGTGGGCTCCCCAGAGTAACACGGCGGGTTGTTGATCCTGGGCTCCGGAGACTCGGAAACCCTGGAAGTGGGCGGTGGATCGAGGTGGAGTTGGTGAACCTGTCTTGTGAGGTCGGAGACTTGGACGGCCAGGGTCTCAACAGCATGTCGAGCAGCAGACAATTCCTCCTCGTGTCTGCCTAGCATCGCTCCCTGGATCTCGACGGCGGAGTGAAAAGGGTCCGGAGCCGCTGGGTCCATTCTTGGTCTGATTCTTCTGTTATGTACTTGAGTGAAGACCCAAAAGCGGTTTTAACAGAAAACAGAGTTCTTTAATGAAAAACAGGAATGGCATAAATCCTCTTCCAACGTTGTCAATGGAACAAAAAGAACGTTAGTATAATGCAGGATGCACCTGCCAGGCAGACTCCGACAGGATAGGACAAGGTGGAAGCAAACGAGACGACAGCTTGCTTCTGGCATCAAAAACACAAACAAGAATCAGACACTGAAAGTAGCAGGAACAGAGAGAGAAATAGAGACCTAATCAGAGGGGGAAGAGAGAACAGGTGGGAAAGAGTGAATGAGCTAGTTAGGGGAGATGTAGAACAGCTGAAGAATGAGAGACAGAGAAGGTAACCTAAAAAGACCAGCAGAGAGAGACAGAGTGAAGAGAAAGGACAGGAACAGACATAACAAGACATGACACATACTAAAACAAAGACATAATAAAAGAACTAAGGTCAGAACGTGACAGCAATGTAAGCTAATGAAAGAGCAATTACATTATTCAGATCACATCTCTAAGTTTTTTTGTGTTGATTTTCAAATTATGGAAAATATAGTATATTGGTTTTGTCCTGAGAATCAGTTGTTTCAACAATATTTTACATGTATCTATTTAACTATTTATTTTATGTTTAAGATCTATATTTGAGTGTCTTTCCAAAATGCTATATATCCATTTTCAGAAATGTTGGTAAATCGGCTTTTATTGTTTCATCTTAAGAGTCTATTGGTTCAATCTAAATAACATAATAAAAAAATCCTCATCAAAATCTGTCAATTTAAACTAGAAATATAGTGCGTTCTGATCGTTTTCAGACCCCTTTTTGTTACGTTACAGCCTTATTCTAAAATTGATTCATGTGCCCCCACCATCAGTCTACACACAATACCCCATAATGACAAAGCAAACAGCTAAAAAAACAAATGCCTTATTTACTCATTACATAAGTATTCAGATCCTTTGCTATGGGACTCACAGTCACGAGCCGGCTACCACCAGCTTACTCAACCCTGCACCTTAGAAGCCTCATGTACATAGACATGAAATTACTGGTCAATTTAATAAGGAACACTGGTCACTAATAATGTTTACGTACTGTTTTACTAATTTAATATGTATATGCTGTATTCTAGTCAATGCCATCCTATTCAACTATTGCTGTATATGTACTATATTATCTTACATATTCTACAGATATACCATATATTCTATCCGCATACTCTCCATAATGTTTATACCATCCCGTCACATATATACAGTACCAGTCAAAAGTTTGGACACACCTACTCATTCCGGGGTTTTTCTGTATTTTTACTATTTTATACATAGAATAATAGTGAAGACAACAACAAGATCTGTATGTAAAACATTTGCATTTTTCAGTGAACTAAAATGGTGCCGGAAGAAATGGCAGTTTTACGGGCGTCTAGCCAAATGTGCTATTATGTGATTTCTTTTGCTCGATTTGTAACTTATTTTGTACATACATTTTCTTCCACCATATTTTACGGCAAAAAAGAGCTTCTGTATATCAGGATCACTCACCTCGGATTAGACAAAGATTTTTTTCTTCAACAAGCAGGAAGAACGGGATATACTGCGAACACCCGACAAGGCCGACATCCCCATTACTGGCAAGAGAAAGAGACGCAGGTACAGAGGACACAGAGCGGGGTGCCTCATAAGGATCTGGAGAAGGTGAGTGGGAATGCTGCCGTTACCGTCAATATTACTCACCAACGTACAATCATTGGACAATAAATTAGACGAGGTACAAATATCCTACAAGCGGGACATCATAACCTGTAGCGTCTTATGTTTCACGGAATCGCAGCTGAATGATGACATGGATATTCAGCTAGCAGGATATACGCTGCACCAGCAAGGAACAGCACACTCCGGAAAGACGAGGGGGGCGGTCTGTGTATATTTGTAAACAACAGCTGGTGCACGAAATCTAAGGAAGTCTCTAGATTTTTCTCGCTTGAAGTAGAGTTTATCTTATGATAAACTGTAGACCACACTATTTGCCAAGAGAGTTTTCATCTATACCTTTCATGGCTGTTTATTTACCACCACAGACGGTAGCTGGCACTAAGACCGCACTCAGTCAGCTGTATAAGGAAATAAGCAAACAGGAAACCAGTAACCCAGAGGTGGCGCTCCTAGTGGCCGGGGACTCTAATGCAGGGACATTTAAATCAGTTTAACCCAATTTCTATCAACATGTTAAATGTGCAGCCAGAGGGAAAAAAATTCTAGATCGGCTGTACTCCACACACAGAGATGCGTACAAAGCTCTCCCTCACCCTCCATTTGGTAAATCTGACCACAATTATTTTCCCCTGATTTCTGCTTACAAGCTAAAATTTAAGCAGGAAGCACCAGTGACTCGATCTATAAAATAGAGGTCAGATGAAGCATAGACTGGAACATGTTCCGGGATTCTTCCGATGGCTTTGAGGAGTACATCACATCAGTCATGGCTTTATCAATAAGTGCATTGATGAAGTCGTCCCCTCAGTGGCTGTACGTACATACCCCAATCAAAACACCATGCATTGTAGGCAACATTCACACTGAGCTAAAGGGTAGAGCTGCCGCTTTCAAGGTGCGGAACTCTAACTATGAAATTTGCAAGAAATCCTGCTATGCCCTCCGATGAACCATCAAACAGGCAAGCACCAATACAGGGCTAAGATTAAATCGTACTACACCGGCTCCGACGCTTGTCTTATGTGGCCGGGTTTGCAAACTATTACAGACTAGAAAGGGAAGCACAGCCGCGAGCTGCCCAGTGACACAAGCCTACAAGACGAGCTAAATCACTTCTATGCTCGCTTCGAGGCAAGCAACACTGAGGCATGCATGAGAGCATTAGCTGTTCCGGACGACTGTGGATCACCCTCTCCATAGCTGACGTGAGTAAGACCTTTAAACATTCACAAGGCAGAGGGGCCAGATGGATTACCAGGATGTGTGCTCCGGGCATGTGCTGACCAACTGGCAAGTGTCTTCACTGACATTTTCAACATGTCCCTGATTGAGTCTGTAATAACAACATGTTTCAAGCAGACTACCATAGTCCCTGTGCCCAAGAACACTAAGGCAACCTGCCTAAATGACTACAGACCCGTAGCACTCACGTCCATAGCCATGAAGTGCTTTGAAAGGCTGTTAATGACTCACATCAACACCATTATCCCAGAGGGCAACACATCTGCCACACTGATCCTCAACACTGGACCCCCTCAGGGGGGCTTGCTCAGTCCCCTCCTGTACTCCCTGTTCACCCACAACTGCATGGCCAGGTACGACTCCAACACCATCATTAAGTTTGCAGACGACATAATAGTGGTAGGCCTGATCACCGACAACTACGAGACAGCCAATAGGGAGGAGGTCAGAGACCTGGCCGGGTGGTGCCAGAATAACAACATATCCCTCAACGTAACCAAGACTAAGGAGATGATTGTGGACTACAGGAAAAGGCACTACATAGGATAGTGCGTACGGCCCAGTACATCACTGGGGCTAAGTTGCCTGCCAGCCAGGACCTCTACACCAGAGGATGGCCCTAAATCGTCCATAACCACCCCAATCATAAACTGTTCTCTCTACTTCCGCATGGCAAGCGGTACCGGAGCACAAGTCTAGGACCAAAAGGCTTGTCAACAGCTTTTATTCCCAAGCCACAAGACCCCCCCCCCCACCCCACCCCACCCCCAACACCTCTTTACACTGCTGCTACTCTCTGTTTACCATATATGCATAGTCACTTTAACTATACATTCATGTACATTCTACCTCAATTAGCCAGACTAACCGGTGCCCCCGCACATTGGCCTCCCAGACTATCTGCATTGTGTCCTGCCACCCGCCAACCCCTCTTTTACGCTACTGCTACTCTCTGTTTATCATATATGCATAGTCACTTTAACCATACCTACATGTATATATTACCTCAATTAGCCTGACTAACCAGTGCCTGTATATAGCCTTGCTACTATTATAGCGTCACTACTGTTATTATTCACTGTCTTTTTACTGTTGTTTTTTATTTCCTACATATCTATTGTTCACCTAATACCTATTCTTTACTTAAAAATTGCACTGTTGGTTAGTGCCTGTAAGTAAGCGTTTCACTGTAAGGTCTACCTACACCTGTTGTATTCTGCGCATGTGACAAATAAACTTTGATTTTATTTTTTGTAATTTAGCAGATGCTGTTATCCAGAGCGACTTACAGTAAGTGCATTCATCTTAAGAAAGCTGCGTGAGACAATCACAAATCACAGTCAAATACAGTATATAGCAGGGGAGAAAGTGGTAATTGAGACACCTTTTTTTCTAGGAAACCATACACAAAATTAATAATTTGACCCCAAATTTAGAAAAGGTCATAATTTAATCAAGGAAGAAACCACATGGGAAAAGTTAGGACGAAAAAAAATCATTTATTTTGTTACAGGTTACAAGATCCTGGTATCTAAACCAAAGTATGTCATTTTAAGATGGTTCTATACATCATTTAATGTCTCTAGAAGCTTCAATATTATGTCCTAAATCCAGCATGAAAGTGCATCCTTGTAGCTGTGTGGGCTAATACTGTCAAATGTTTTGCCTTGGGGTAAGTTGAGCCAATGGTCAGCCAATGGCAAGATGAGCAAATGTAAGTGTTTTCTTCCCAGGCGTAATGCAGGGCATTCTCACAGGCATATGAGGTAATAACAGGGCCTGGCCTATGTTGAAAGTGTTAAAAAAAGTACAAAGTGTTACGTATTAAGCCTGTGTTAGAACATGCTTAAAATGCTTAATACATAAAAAAGTGATTGTGCTGTATTTGGGAAATAAAGATAGATATGGTTTAAAAAGGTAGTGGTAATATTTATACTGTATTATTGACTGTATGTTTGTTTATTCTATATGTAACTCTGTGTTGTTGTATGTGTCGAACTGCTGTGCTTTATTTTAGCCAGGTTGCAGTTGTAAATGAGAACTTGTTCTCAACTAGCCTACCTGGTTAAATAAAGGTGAAGTTAAAAATAAATTTAAAAAATCTAAATAAATATGCTCTACCCCCTAGGCACTTTATGATGATATAAAGGCACTTAATTAACACCCATAAGTGCGTTAGAATTTGGCATTAGAAGCTGACAGTAAACATTTTTCATAATAATTCAATGTAATTGTTCTTAACAAAAATTATTTTAAGACTTTCCATCAGAGCTACATTACAGACTGCATGTGTAAACGGAGGGAGGATGTGTGTCGCATCTCGCAGATCTCATGTGGTTTGGCTTTCCACCCAGATAGTAAAGGTGTTTGAGATTTGCTGTGGGCAGATGTAGCTGCAAATAACCCTGGTCTTTTTCTATCTCCACTGTAGGCAGCCTTTTGTCAGCTCTCACTTAAATATTTGATACGTGTGAACATTTAATGTTTTATGTTTAGTAATGCAGAGTGATGTATACGGCCCACCTTAGATAGAGCAAATGGACACAATGTTCCTGCAGTCACAATTTTCAAAAGGAGGATGAGGTCGTACTTATTGTTTTGTTTTCTCACCTACAGACAGGAAAGACGCTTGCACGCTTCCCCCTTCTTTCAGCTGTCTGCAGAACTAAAGCAGGATATTAACATTATGAGACTGCACATATTTCCAAACCACTAAACAGCAAAAGCCCCCTTCCTATACAGAAACCACAGAGAAACAGCCATAGCATCACCATCTCTTCCCCCACAGACAAGTGAATATGACTGTGTAAGAGATTTACTGTAAACTGGACGGACATTTGGGTATTCATCTAATAGATAATGAATGATAAAAAAACCATAAGATCAGTCCATACACAAACGTAATGTATGTCAGTCACGTTATCTTATTAGTGTTTCAGACCGGGTCGACCAGGTTGCACAAACAGTGTGCGCCTGCGTGTGTGTGCCAGTGCGGTTGTTGTCTCTGTGGTGTATGATTAGCATGGGTATGTTTGTTCATGTGCACATGTTTGTAATGCCTTAGCTTCGTGTCCACAACGCGGTTCAACCCTAACCCAAGCCATAACCCCAACCCTTACAAAAGCCTGCACATACTTCAGGTTATGGATTGATCACCACTGATGTGAAGGGAGTTTTGCCTGCATATTTAGGGCTCAATTCAATTCAATCCACATTGCAGTATTTAAGCAGTATATCTATTTTTCCAACAGTCAAATTAACTCACAGACCGGTCTTGGTTACTGTATAAAAACCTACAGCTTCTACCGGAGTGACCCCCTCATATGCTTTCACTTTTCAGAATTAGGTAGTAAGTGGGAACAGGATTAATATTGTAAATAAAGACACTGCCTAAACATTGCTATGGAGGGTTTGAATGAATCCCAGCCTTGGGGCTCTAATCAGTCTGTATCGCTGAAGCATTACAGATTGCCCTCTAGCAATGTAAAGGTCATTTCAGATTGATTGTTAGTCTCTGCTAACTCTGTAACATTGCCTTTAAATTTCAATCACGCTGTAATGCTGAATTTCCCCCGATATGCATTGAATGGAGCCCTAAGAGAAATCCCATGCAGCCTTGTTTACAAGTTCAGACACTGGAATGTGAGATGTAATCCACAGCTCGATTAGGCTGATAGAAATCCTCATTATTTAGTTGAATGATTTTCAATTTGAGCGTAACTATTTCTATATAGCCTACACTCTCATTCTCATTCTGACCTTCTATCTGGAGATGGGGCGGGCGTGACTTCATGACCATGATCAAGAGCAGCTGCTCCCCAATTTTACACCTCCAATGCAGTTACTCCTGCACCCCAGACACCGCCAACCCATCAGCTCCCCGGGTGTCTGCTATCGCCGGTTAATGCTTCATCTGATTGAATCTAAGGGCTCTATTTAATCACAGAAATTTGACTGCATGAACTTTACAACAACCATGTGATCGAAGGTCATGAATTTCCAAATCAAATTGTATTGGTCACATACACATGGTTAGCAGATGGTATTGCGAGTGTAGCGAAGTGATTGTGCTTCTATTTCTGACAGTGCAGCAATATCTAACATATAATCTAACAATTTCACAACAAATAACCTAATACACATAAATCTAAGCAAAGGAAATGAATAAGAATATATACATATAAATATATGGATGAGCAATGGCAAGGCAGCATAGTCAAGATGCAAAAGATAAAATACAATATAAAATACAGTATATAGATATGAGATGAGTGATGCAAGATATGTAAACATTATTAAAGTGACATTATTAAAGTGACTAGTGATCCATTTATTAAAGTGGCCAATGACTTCAAGTCTGTATGTAGGAAGCACCCTTGTGGGGCCCCAGTGTGAAGTATAGGTGTCGTTTCCTACCTTCACCACCTGGTGGCAGTCCATCAGGAAGTCCAGGACCCAGTTGCACAGGGCGGGGTTGAGACCCAGGGCCTCAAGCTTATTGATGAGCTTGGAGGGTGCTATGGTGTTGAATGCTGAGCTGTAGTCAATGAACAGCATTCTTACATCGACTGCAGTCTACTTCAATATTCTGCATTTGCACCTCACCAGCTGTCACCTGCATTGTGGAAGGCACTCTTTGTCAACCAATCACCAGTGTTTTCGTTTGACTGCAACGTGACCAAAGACGTGACTAAACAGGAAGCAACTTTGGCACAATTCTTATGCATGCAGTGGATATGTACAAATTAATGTGATATTTAAGTCTCTCTCTCCCCAATTGATAGTACAATGTTGACATATATATTTACAGTTTGTGAGTGTGTGATATGGGGGTTAGAGACATGTTTACTTGCTTACAGAGCCGCAAGATGAACTGCCCCTCTCTACCTTCAGGTTATGCTCAAACCCTACACCCCAACAACTCTGGTCTCTTGGTCCTCCCACCCCTATGGGGTGCAGCTCCGGCTCAGCCCAGTCCAAGCTCTTCTCTGTCCTGGCGCTCTAATGGGTGGAACCAGCTTCTCCCTGAAGCTAGGACAGCAGAGTTGCTATCCCGTAGGGCTGGGCAGTATCTAGATTTTCATATCGTCATACTTTCCTATATACAGTATATACAGTATTACTGGCTTAGTGCACAAGGGGGTGCCAAAAAAGAGCAAAAAAGCCAATTGGTTGTCTATTACCAGAATGCTAACATAATTAGCACAAGTAATAGTGAATTTCAATGGAACCTTTTAGCTAAATATGCTAACTAGCACTGATGAAAATAAACAAATTGCAAAGACAGGCAATCCTGCTCATAAAGTTATACATATAAGTAGGAGCTACCGAATGCCATTTTTTTAGGTGAGTTTGGACATTTACAAGCGAATGTGAATGAGATGTTGTGCAAATGAGCAAAGTTTTGATGCATGCTTGTCTGAAGGAAGAACCGTACTGGTTCTGCAGCAGCATGTGTAGGTTACATGCTGTGTGGAGTCTGGAGTCGCTAGGGCAATGGACCTGCCTGCTCTGCTTGGAGAAGTGGGGAGGGGAGAAAAAACGCAAGGAAATCAAGATAGTGGCAGCTGTACAAATAACTAATCCAAAGGGCTTTGACTTCTCAAACACGGCAGGAAGCTAAGACAATATGATATCCAGTCACCTTATTAATTCAGGCACTGACTTGGAATAAATAACAAATTCAAATTTAGGGGTTGAGTTAATGCAGAATTCAGAAAAAAATATAAAACGCATACGAGATGTCTTGCTGCATTTGTATTAAACGCAGATGTAAAATGCTTCTAATTGTAATATCTGCTCAGCATCAGACACATTTCATGCTTCAGTTGCACATCTCCACTCAGATGAAAATTCACAAATGTGCATTCTATCAGGAGAGCGCTCTGACTGATGTGTAACCAGAATAATCTTCTCTGTAAAATGCAAGATTAACATGAGGAAATGTAGTTGGCTACAATCTTTCTTTTAGAAATATGATGGACATTAATAGTTTTAATGCCGTTTTGTGTTGCACTAATGTATTTTTTGCGAAGGAATATTATAGTTGCACATCCCTGATCACTCGATTGAAAAAAAAAAAAATTGAAACGTGACCCGTCAATACACATTTGGACTCACCTGCTCCCATATTCTCCCATTATGCAATTTACAAACTGTCTCAACTGTTCTAGGGAACTAAGGTAAGCTACATAATGTAAAATAATGTGACAGTTGAAATGAAGAACGCCTTATCTCCTAACGTATTGCACAAGTTGACTGCAGGTACTGTATTTACCTAAACTAGTGGTTACAAATATTAAAATGTATTGAAAACTTCAAAGAAGTAATTTCAACCATATTGAAGATTTTGAAAAACCGTCCAGTGGCTATTTTTCAAATACCCCAGTATAAGATATACAGTTGGAGTCGGAAGTTTACCTTATACTTAGGTTGGAGTCATTTAAAGCCGTTTTTCAACCACTCCACAAATTTCTTGTTAACAAACTATAGTTTTGGCAAGTCGGTTAGGACATCTACTTTGTGCATGACACAATTAATTTTTCCAACAATTGTTTACAGACAGATTATTTAACTTATAATTCACTGTATCACAATTCCAGTGGGTCAGATGTTAACATACGCAAAGTTGACTATGTCTTCAAACAGCTTGGAAAATTCTAGAAAATGATATCATGGCTTTAGAAGCTTCTGATAGGCTAAATAACATCATTTGAGTCAATTGGAGGTGTACCTATGAATGTATTTTAAGGCCTACCTTCAAACTCAGTGCCTCTTTGCTTGACATCATGGGAAAAAAAATAATTCAGCCAAGACCTCAGAAGTCTGGTTCATCCTTGGGAGCAATTTCCAAACGCCTGAAGGTACCACGTTCATCAAACAATAGTATGCAAGTATAAACACCATGGGACCATGCAGTTGTCATACCGCTCTGGAAGAAGACCCATTCTGTCTCCTAGAGATGAATGTACTTTGGTGTGAAAAGTGAAAATCAATCCCAGAACAGCAGCAAAGGAACTTGTGAAGATGCTGCTCAGCAAGGAAGAAGACACTACTCCAAAACCACCATAAAAAAGCCAGACTACGGTTTGCAACTGCACACGGGGACAAAGATCGTACTTTTTGGAGAAATGTCCCCTGGTCTGATGAAACAAAAATACAACTGCTTGGCCACAATAACCATCGTTATGTTTGGAGAAAAAAAGGGGGAGGCTTGCAAGCCAAAGAACACTATCCCAACCATGAAGCACGGGGGCATCATGTTGTGGGGGTGCTTTGCTGCAGGAGGGACTGGTACACTTCACAAAATAGATGGCGTCATGAGGAAGGAAAACTATGTGGATATATTGAAGCATCATCTCCAGATATCAATTAGGAAGTTAAGAACAAATTCTTATTTTCAATAACAGCCTATGAACAGTGGGTTAACTGCCTTGTTCATGGGCAGAATGACAGATTTTGTACCTTGTCAGCTCTGGGATTTGATCTTACAACCTTTACGGATGCTAGTCCAATGCGCTAACCACTAGGCTACGCTGCTGCCCCAATTAACACATTACAACGTAGGCTGTGTGTTACAGCACTACTTTTGGTGTCCCCCTCAGGAATTGCTCTTGAGAAAATGTTATGTAATTGTCCCCTCCAAAGTTCATATCAGATTCTCGCCCCTGAGACAGGTGTGTGCCTTTCCAAAGCATGTCCAATCAATTTAATTTACCATAGGTGAAGTTGTAGATCAAGTTGTAGATACATTTCAAGGATTATCAATGGAAACAGGATGCACCTGAGCTCAATTTCGATTCTCATAGCAAAGGGTCTGAATACTTATATAAATAAGGTATTTCTGTTTTGTATTTTAATACATTTGCAAACATTTCTAAAAACTTGTTTTCGCTTTGTCATTATGAGTTATTGTGTGTAGTATGTTGAGATTAAAAAAAAAAACAATTTTAGAAAAAGGCTGTAACGTAAGAAAATGTGGCAAAAGTCTGGTTTCTAAATGTTTTCCGAACAAAAGGCACATGCTCCCTGTAACTCTCCCTCTCTCCCCTCCTGGAGGACCTGAGCCCTAGGACCATGCCTCAGGACTACCTGGCCTGATGACTCCTGGCTATCCCCAGTCCACCTGGTCATGCTGCTGCTCCAGTTTGAACTGTTCTGCCTACAGCTATGGAACCCTGACCTGTTCAACCTACGCGTTACCTTGTTCCGAACCTGCTGTTCTCTCTCTCTCTCTCTCTCTCTCTCTCACTCTCTCTCTCTCTCTCTCTCTCTCGCTCTTCCGTACCTGCTGTCTCGACCTCTGAATTCTCGGATATGAAAAGCCAAATGACATTTACTCCTGAAGTACTGACCCATAGCACCCTCTACAACCATTGTGATTATTTTGTTGACACTGCTGGTCATCTGTTACCGTTTGAATCTTGAGGAATGATCCCACCCGAATGTTCCCACCCGTTGAGTCAATGAGATTGGTTGATTCCACTCACTCCCAAATGTTGCCCTAATACAGTTGAATGGCAGATGCTTTTATCTAGCTTCTGATGGCCTAGTCAATGACTGACTTAGCTAGCTAGATTTATCACCCCCCGAGATCAGCAAAGAAAAATCCTGATTGGATATGTTTTTCTCTGTTAACCCTTTCCTTTCCAACAAAAATGGAAGAGATTAAATCGGAATATCATTGAAAATAATAATATAATTATAGATATTAATAGATCATTATAATAATAAGTGTATAAATCCCCTCTGTGTTTGGGTTAGTAATAATTCCCCTCAGCATGCATTTTTTCACTATTCTGAATGTCTAAACGTCCATTTGTTGTTCTAAAATATGAACACAGAAATACTGGACATGTTGAACTCTTATTATGGTGGTGATTTGACAAAATTACATTCATGGTCCTGAATTTGTCACACCCTGATCTGTTTCACCTGTCTTTGTGCTTGTTTCCACCCCCCTCCAGGTGTCGCCCATTTTCCCCTGTGTATTTATACCTGTGTTCTCTGATTGTCTGTTGCCAGTTTGTCTCGTCAAGCCTCCCAGCGGTTTTCCCGTACTCCCGTTTTTGCCCTAATACCTGTTCTCGTTTTCCCGATTCTGCCTGCCCTGACCCTGCCTGCCATTCTGTACCTTGTGACACAGCCCTGGATTACTGACCTCTGCATGAACTGACCCTGACTACTGTTCTGTACCTTTCGGACTCTGCTCTGGATTACTGACCTCTGCATGCCCTTGACCTGTCATTTGCCTGCTGCCTGTTTGTGTAATAAACTTTTGTTACTTAGAACTGTCTGCATCTGGATCTTATCCTGAGGTCTGATAGAATTGGACTCACATTTTTCTAGTATTGGTCTCAAAACCCTTGACTCGGTATTGAAACCCTTGTCCCCCTCTGGTCTTGGTCTTGACTCGGACTCGATTTTCTCTGGTCTTAGTCCTGAATCAGTCTCGCTTTAGGTGGTCTTGAACACAACACTGGTTTTACCTCCTTCACATGTACACTGAGTGTACAAAATATTATTGCTTACTGATGTCACTTTTTAAATCCACTTCAATCCGTTTAGATGAAGGGGAGAGGACAGGTTAATGAAGGATTTTAAAACCTTGAGACAATTGAGACCTGGATTGTTTATGTGTACGATTCAGAGGGTGAAACGGTGCAGGGCGCACCGGTTTGAGTGTTTCAAGAACTGCAATGCTGCAATGCTCAACAATTTCCCGTTTTTATCAAGAATGGTCCACCATCCAAAGGACATCCAACCAACTTGACACAACTGTGGGAAGCATTGGAATCAACATGGGCCAGCATCCATGTGGAACACATTGTAGCGTCCATACCACGACAAATTGAGGCTGTTCTAAGGGAAAAAGGGGGTGCAACTAATGTTTTGTACACTCAGTACATGTGTGTGTGACCAATAAAATGTAAATTGAGTGAGTGCAACTCCCCAACAGTATGTTGTACATTGTTTCCCTCCTTCAGGTAACAGCATGGCTAAGTGCAACAGTGCAACATGGCGGTGTTGCCATCGTATATGAATGTATTTCTTTGTAATGTCGAAATAAGCATTTACATTTTCACATTTTAGTCATCTAGCAAACGCTCTTATCCAGAGCAATTTAAATTTAGTGTGTTCATCTTAAGATAGCTCAGTGGGACAAACAAGTATCACAGTCATATTAAGTCCATTTTCATCTCAATAAAGTAGCTATCAGCAAAGTCAGAGCTAGTAAAGGGGGTAAAGTCAAGTGTGAGAGTTTTTTGTAGGGTGGTGGGGTGCTGTGGGATTATTTAAAATAATCTTTGAAGAGGTAGGGTTTCATATACATTTGAAGTTGGAAGTACATACACCTTAGCCAAATAGTTTTTCACAATTCCTGACATTTAATCCTAATAATAATTCCCTGTCTTAGGTCAGTTAGGATCACCACTTTATTTTAAGAATGTGAAATGTCAGAGTAATAGTAGAGAGAATGATTTATTTCAGCTTTTATTTCTTTCATCACATTCCCAGTGGGTCAGAAGTGTACATACACTCAATTAGAATTCAGTAGCATTGCCTTTAAATTGTTTAACTTGGGTCAAATGCTTCAAGTAGCCTTCCACAAGCTTCCGTTGGGTGAATTTTGGCCCATTCCTCCTTACAGAACTGGTGTAACGGAGTCAGGTTTGTCGGCCTCCTTGCTCGCACAAGCTTTTTCAGTTCTGCCCACAAATGTACTATTGGATTGAGGTCAGGGCTTTGTGATGGCCATTACATTGACTTTGTTGTCCTTAAGCCATTTTGCCACCACTTTGGAAGTATGATTGGGGTCATTGTCCATTTGGAAGATCAATTTGTGACCAAACTACCCTCTTGGGGCTAGGGGGCTATATAAGATATATATAAAATATATAGATTTGGATAGAAAACACTCTGAAGTTTCTAAAACTGTTTGAATCGTGTCTGTGAGTATAACAGAACTTATGTAGCAGGCAAAACCCAGAGGACTAACTGTTCAGATTTTTTGTTTTTGCTTCTCTCTGTTCCCTGCGTTGTTATTGCCAGGGGTTATTTCTTAGGAACCTATTTTCAGTTCCTCCCGCTTCCACTTGATGTCACCAGTCTTTGGAATTTGGTTGAGGTTATTCCTTTGTGCAATTAAGAAGTAGGCCAACTAGGAACTGGGTACACTTTTGTGAATTGCGCAAGACGTAAAAAGTGGCGCTGGTTTGTTTTCATTCCTGTATTGAACACAGATTGCCCCGTCTACAATTTGATCGATTATTAACGTTTAAAAATACATAAAGTTGTATTACAAAAGTACTTAGAAATATTTTGTCAAAGTTTATAGGCAACTTTTGAAATATTTTGTAGTGACTTTGCATTTTTTGTAAGCTGTTTTTTTCTGGATCAAACGCGCTTTATAAATGGACATTTTGGATATATATGGACAGAGTTAATCGAACAAAACGACCAATTGGGATGGTTATGGGACATATTGGAGTGCCAAAAAAAGAAGCTCGTCAAAGGTAATGCATGTTTTATATTTTATTTCAGCGTTTTGTTTAGCGCCTGCAGGGTTGAAATATGCTAACTCCTTTGTTTCCTGCTGGTGCAGATGGGTGCAGGCTATCAGATAATAGCTTCTTATGCTTTCACCGAAAAGCATTTTTAAAATCTGACATGTTGGCTGGATTCACAATGAGTGTAGCTTTAATTGAGTATCTTACATATGTGATTTAATGAAAGTTAGAATTTTATAGTATTTTATTTGAATCTGGAGCTCTGCATGGTCCCTGGCAATTGGCCAGTTGAGACATTTGCGTCCCGCCTATCCCTAATTACCTCTTAGAACTACCCCCCTACTTTGTGCAATTTCCACCTGAAGACATACCCAAATCTAACAGCCTGTAGCTCAGGCACAGAACCTAGTATATGCATATTCTTGGTACCATTTGAAAAAAACACTCTGAAGTTTGTGTAAATGTGAATTGAATGTAGGAGAATAACACACAATAGATCTAGTTTAGATAAAAATATGGAAAAAAGCATACGTTTTTTCTATTCATTTTTGTATCATCATCTTTAAAATGAACAAGATAAAACAAAAATTCAGATAAGACGATGGGGACAATTTTAGTGAAAAAATTAAGAGGGTAACAGTACTTGTGCAAAGTTTCAGAATGATAACTTCCAAAATGAGTGTGCTACATAACATTTATTATGAAGTCACCCAGGTGTCCCACACAAGTAGCCCAAATGTACCCAAGTGGCCAAATTGGTGAAGTATACATTTTGAAACCAATAACTATATACAAAATACCAAAATGGTATTCTAACACACCCCCCAACAAAAATTTGCAAAGATTTGAAAAAAAAATAAATAAATTTGCCCATGAACAAGGCAGTTAACCCACTGTTCATAGGCTGTCATTGAAAATAAAAATTTGTTCTTAACTGACTTGCCTGGTTAAATAAAAATGTATATTGAGAACCCATAATTACTACTACCTGATAATTGATAGGTACAGTAGTTAACTGAAAGGATGTTTAAATTATTATAATACTACTACTAATAATAGTTATAGCAGTTTTCCTTATCAGTCCTGTATGTATGCAGGTATTTGTATTTACAACCAGCAATACCAAGAAACGCCAGTAGTTGGCAATGGGACTGTACACTGTGTATGGGTGTAGTTTTCGTAAATACAAGGAACATGGTGTGATCTCATCTAAAAGAATCTTCATTGAGAACCATCACAAAGTTGGTCTCCATATTGAATTTACTTTTTCATTGGACTTTTTCTGATACATTTATATAGTTATTAAATATGTGCCCCTGACCTGAGTCTACTACAATAGCTTTACAAGAACAAAAAGCTCAAATAAGTACAGTTCTAATAGCGAAATAACTGCTTTAATGAATAACCCAAATAAATCAACCAAAATATGCTTCAAAAAATGTTCAGTCAGTGTCTCAACTCTTCAAACAGCATCTATGGACAAGTATTTCCCACATAGTAGGCAATTTTAAATAAAATAACATAAAATAAATAATTAGTAAGTGTACTGTCATGTACAAAAAACTGAAAACTACTAAACAAAAGAACAAATGTTATACTATACACCAAGGGATCTCAATCAGGGGTCTGTGGACCCCTAGGGGTCCCTGGTGTAATTGCAAGTGGCCCGTGAAACAAAAAAAGCGTAATGAATGTATTCACCACCACAAGGATTCCAGTAACTTTACATATAATATAGAGGGGGTGGAAGTCCCTGAGGACCACTGAAAACCTTGCCTGCCTTGCCTCAAAATATGCAGGGGTTCCAGTACCTCAAAAAGGTGAGAACCACTGCTAAACACACTACTGAACAAAAGAACCGAACATATGTTTGCGGGTTTCAATGGATCCAACAAATTGCTGGCAGATATTTTCCCTTTTGAGACTGTCCAGCCTGTCTTTATGTACATTACAGACAAATACGCCGTTCAGTCTCTCTTGGCCCATGCTAGCCCGTAGCCACGCCTTTAAACCTGCGGAGTGCACACGGAAACTCTTCTCAGCCTCACATGAAGACACTGGCACCACAAACAAAATTCTGATCAGCACCACAACTTGGTCAAACAACACCAGCACCTCCACTGGAAGACTCCTGACGACCTCTGCTGCCTCTCCACTGCTGCTACAGGAGTATTTGTTGCAAAAGAGAGGCAACTGCACAGAAAGAGAATCTATGTTCAGCTCATGGTACTGATCTAGAGACTCATCCAACTCCTCTGTGAGAAGCGCTCTTTACAACTTTTGCAGGACGTTTAGACAGTCCTGGTCAAAACTGTCACCAAACAACCTCCACACCACCCAACACTGCTTTGCCAGCAAATCGTCTTGAGTGCGTCTCAATGGATTCAATCGAGTCAATCAATATTGTTGCTTTCTCATATAGTGCATGGTAGCTTTCGTCATTTGTCTTGCCCCTAAGAGATGACCGCACACACTCGACTACAGCCTGCATACCAGAGACAGTCTGAATTTTATTTTGCAGTGAAATGTTTATGCATTCAAGCTCTCCAAGCACAGCAGAGGCAAGTGTGAAGCCCAACACAGTCTTGGCTTTGCTGAAGTGCTCAAATAAGCCACTGACAGTTGAAGCTGTCTTGGATACAGTTTTTGCCATCTCCTCTAGGCTGCTCATACTGCCCTAGCACAGCTCTAATAGCTGTATTCTACACAGTCCACCTTTTTGGACATAGGGGTTTTAGGGTGGTCAGATTTGTATCTTTGGATGTGGCCATAGAGAACACCTAACTGATGGACCCAAGAAAGGGAATCCCGGATCAGTGGGGAGGCTGAGCAGCCAGCCTGTGTAATCAGATTTACACAGTGAGCTCCACATAGAGGGCTCATGGCTGCTGCCTCCTCACAATTGCCCGTGCACCTGTATATTTTCTTGCCATGTTTGAGGCACCATTGTAAGTCTGCCCACGTAAGCCAGACATGGGCAAATTGAGCCTCGACAACACATCAGTTGCCACTTTCGCAATGCTCTCGCCTGTTGTCTCTGACACCCTGTATAGCCCAATAAACTCCTTGTGAAGGACAAGGTCATGATCAACATAACGCAGGCAGACACTCTATCGTTCAGCACCAGAGACATCTCGAGTACCATCAACAATTAATGAAAATTGTACAATCGGAAAATACCTAATCTCAGCTGCAATGCCTTGAATGACTGTATTGGCCATGATATTCAGAATTTCATTCTGTACATTGGGGCCTGTGTACGTTGGGTTTATGCTCTGTTAACCACTTCAGTAAAATGGGATCATCCTCTTCTGCCCTAAGTTTCAAAAGCTGGTATAAATTCCCAATATCATCCGTGTGGCCTCCAAAGGTTTGTCCCTGTCTTACTACATGTCGCACAGATCTTACAATTTTCATCAAGCAATGCCTTGCGTCCTCCTGCTGTTAACCCCACGCGCTGGATAAATGGGCACTGATTGGATTTAGCTGGTGTTCTTCTACAGTTACAAAGTGGCGGTGGGTTTGATGTGCTGTGAATTTTTCAATGGCTTTTCTCCCATTCCTAAATCCTGCACTAATGAAGGCAGCATCCGATCTTTGGCCAAAAGATGGCTGGCTTGAAAACCCTTGGCTACAGTGAAAACACAACACTCCTTTTACTGATGGATTATAAGGTAGCCAGGGGAAATCGTGAAACCATCTCTCTTGAAACGTCAACAATCTGTTGGCAAGAGTTTGCGGTTCTATAAATTGTGAGTGTGGCTGATATGGTTTTGTGCCATCCCTGAAGTAACTGGACAATGCTGTTCCACTGTCCACTATACCGGTGCTGCTGGCAACAGGGTTGACACCTGGTCCTGCCGTGGCTGTGACACTGTCCACTATACAGGTGCTGCTGGCAACAAGGTTGACACCTGGTCCTGCCGTGGCTGTGACACTGTCCTCTGAAGTCTCTCTCCCTGGCTCTTTCCTTTTCACCACCCTCACTGACTCAGTCTGTCTCCTAGAAAATGAATAAGGTGTTTTCCATACTACCGGTACCTAAAACTACACAATTAATCACAACAGCAATACCATTGTCTTAAACACATCTTAGTTTAGAAACCAGTTTAAGGCGAGAGTGGGGGTATCCATGGCATTTTCCAATTATGTCCCTATTTTACAAGTCTAACAAAGAGAGAACCTTTCATAATGTTGCCAAACAAAGACTCAACAAACTTGCCTGAGACTCCTTGTTTCTGTCAGTCTGTCCCTGCCTATCTGTCCCCAGCTGTGCTGCCTGTGTGCCATATGTTGCCTGCTCTGCCTAATGACATCATTGTGAAACATTGCCATTAGCATTTCACTTCACTTTGATCTAAAAGGTAGCTAGCAAATGAAGCCGGCTCAGCGAATCTGGTCTCCAGTGCGTCTCCTCAGCCCCGGGTTATATGGCACCAACCCTACGCACGGTGTCCCCGGTTCGCCAGCACAGCCCAGTGCAGCCTGTTCCAACTCTCCGCACTTACCGGGCTTCAGGGGGTATCCAGCCAGGACGGGTTGTGCAGGCTAATTGCTCGAGACCTCCAGTGCGCCTCCACGGCCCAGTGCATCCGGTGCCTCGGCCAAGGAAGAGGCCGCCTGTAGGTCTCCCCAGCCTGGTGAGTCCTGTGCCTGCTCCTAGAACCAAGTCGCCCTCCTGTCCGGAGCTGCCAGAGCCGCCCCCTGTCCGGAGCTGCCAGAGCCGCCCGTCTGTCCCGAGCTGCTAGAGCCGCCCGTCTGTCCGGAGCTGCCAGAGCCGCCCGTCAGTCCTGAGCTGCCAGAGTCGCCCGCCTGTCCAGCGCTGCCAGAGTCTCCCGCATTCTATGTTTTGTTCTATGTTTTGTACTTCTATGTGTTTGGTCTGATATGGTTCCCAATCAGAGGCAGCTGTCAATCTTTGTCTCTGATTGAGAACCATACTTAGGTAGCCTGTTCCCACCTGTGTTTGTGGGTAGTTGTTGTCTGTTTTGTGTTGTTTCACCTGACAGGACTGTTTTGTTTCTTACATTCTCTTTGTTATTTTTGTTTCGTGTTCTGTTATATTAAAATATTAACATGGACACTAACCACGCTGCGTGTTGGTCCGATCTCGACTACTCTTCCTCAGACGAAGAGGAGATTTGTTACAGTAGTTCTGTTCAGTTTATCGCTAACCTTATCACAGGGACTTCGAAGCACTACAGCTGCATGCTGATCTTGGATTAAACTGACGATAGCAAAGATTCCGTCTTTGACGAAACCACATAAATGGAATAGGTACTAGCTAGCTTGACAGCTAATGTTTGCTCGCTAGCTCTGCAAATTCAGCTATTGTGTGCGTGAACCCTGCCAACATAAAACAAAATCGCTATGGTGCGATTGACTGGATTAACCTCACATGAGTTACGTGCATTGAGTGCCTTTCAGATGGTAAACATGAAACCCTCATTGCTAGCTTCTCTCATTGACTCAAATTCAAATAGCTGCAAACACTTGTTAATGTTACTGTAGGTAGCTAGCAAACACCAGCAAACATAGAGAGTGACCTGTAATTTAATGCAGCGAAAATGAAGACTGGAAGACTAAATGTCTTTTCTTGTATTGAGTGGTCAAGTAAAGAAATATCTAACATATCCTTTGTTTGAACTACTTACTGGAGGTCAGCCACCAACGACAGACTGTCAGATTCCCACACATGCACAGTCCCTGCATCACGTGCCACGGATGAGGGCTAGGGGGTTGGGAGGCAGTGGATCAAACCAGGCAAAAAGCAGGGGTCGCAATCTTTTGAAACTTAAAAATGTGCTATTAAGTGTCTATAATCAGCACAAGTACTTTCATTGCGTATTATAAATATTATTGAAATTACATAGTTATGTTTACAGTGATATATTGGGGGGGATGAATCATATTTTTCCCAGGATGGGGGGGTCCCTCCGTCCCTCCTGGGATTTCCGCCTATGACCTGTCTATATAAGATCCCACAGTTGAAGGTGCATGTGAGAGCAAAAACAAAGCCATAAGGTTGAAGCAATTGTCCGTGTACCTCTAAGACAGCATTGTGTTGAGGAACAGATCTGGGTAAGGGTACCAAAAAAATGTCTGCAGCATTGAAGGTCCCCAAGAACACAGTGGCATCCATCATTCTGAACCTGATGGTCACTCTGACAGAGCTCCATAGATCCTCTGTGGAGATGGGAGAACCTTTCCAGAAGGACAACCATCTCTGGACCACTCCACCAATCAGGCCAGACGGAAGTCACTCCTCAGAAAAAAGGCACATGACAGCCCACTTGGAGTTTGCAAAAGGCACCTAATGGACTCAGAGACCATGAGAAAAAAGATTCACTGGTCTGATGAAACCAACATTGAACTCTTTGGCCTGAATGCCAAGTGTCACGTTTGGAGGAAACCTGGCACCATCCCTACAGTGAAGCATGGTGGAGGCAGCATCATGCTGTGGGGATGTTTTTCAGCGGCAGGGACTGGGAGACGAGTCAGGATCGAGGGAAAGATGAATGGTGCAAAGTACAGCGAGAACCTTGGTGAAAACCTGCTCCAGAGTGCTCAGGACCTCAGACCTGAAAATAGCTGTGCAGCAATGCTCCCCATTCAACCTGCAAGATCTTGAGAGGATCTGTAGAGAAGAATAGGAGAAACTCCCCACATGAAGGTATGCCAAGCTTGTAGCGTCATACCCAATAAGACTCAGGCTGTAATCACTGCCAAAGGTTCTTCAATAATGTACTGAGTAAAGGGTCTGAGTTCTTCTGTAAATGTGATATTTCAGTTTTTAATTTAGAGTAAATTTGCAAAAAAAATCTAAAACCTGTTTTTTCTTTGCAATTATGAGGTATTGTGTGTAGATTGATAAGAGAAAAAAAGATTTCATCCATTTTAGAATAAGGCTGCAACGTAACAAATTGTGTAAAAAGTCAAGGGGTCTGAATACTTTCCAAATGCACTGTACTTAAATTCACACAGGACACCAGATAAGACAGGATAATTACACCAGTTTTAACAGACTGACCCTAGCCCCCTGGCACATAGACTATTGCATTATAGATACTGGAGGCTGAGACAGGGGGGGTTGGGGGACACTGTGGCTCCGTTCGACGATACCCCCGAACAGGGCCAACCAGACAGGATATAACCCCACCCACTTTGCCAAAGCATAGCCCCCACAAAACTATGAGACAGCCTATAGGGAGGAGGTCAGAGACCTGGCCATCTGGTTCCAGGTCAACAACCTCTCCCTCAAAGTGATCAAGACAAAGGACATAATTGTGGACTACAGGAAAAGGAAGAGCGAGCATGTCCCCATTCTCATCGACGGGAGTGTAGTGGAGCAGGTTGAGAGCTTCAAGTTCCTTGGTGTCCACATCACCAACAAACTAACATGGTCCAAACACACCAAGACAGTCGTGAAGATGGCACCACAAAGCCTATTCCCCCTCAGGAGACTTTTGCACGGGTCCTCAGATCCTCAAAAAGTTCTACAGCTGCACCATCGAGAGCATCCTGACTGGTTGCATCACTGCCTGGTCTGGCAACTGCTTGGCCTATGACCGCAAGGCACTACAGAAGGTAGTGCATATGGCCCAGTACATCACTGGGGCCAAGCTTCATGCCATCCAGGACCTCTATACTAGGCAGTCAGAGGTAGCCCCTAAAAATTGTCAAAGACTCCAGCCAACCTAGTCATAGACTGCGGCAAGCGGTACCAGAGCGACAAGTCTAGGTTCAAAAGATTTCTTAACAGCTTCTACCCTGAAGCTATAAGACTCCTGAACAGCTAATCAAATGGCTACCCAGACTATTTGCAGACTACCCTCTTTTACGCTGCTGCTATTCTCTGTTTATTATCTATGCATAGTCACTTTAACTCTACCTACATATTACCCTCCCCTTAACAAGAAGCCAGTGTAGAAAGGCTTGCACTGGAGTACTGTTATCATTTTCTGGTTCGAGTCAAGATTCTAGCAGTAGGGTTTAGCACTAACGAAAGTTTATTTAGTGCTGTGTCCAGGTAGCTGGAGAGTAGAGCATTGCAGTAATCTAATCTAGAAGTGACAAAAGCATGGATTAGTTTTTCTGCATCATTTTTTGGACAAAAAGTGTCTGATTTTTGCAATTATGAAGATGGAAAAGACTGTCCTTGAAATATTCTTGATATGTTCGTAAAAGAGAGATCATGGTCCATAGTAAAGCCACCATTGTTGCATTTAAAGTGGAACTGACAGCGTTTTAGCAACATGACATTTTAATTTACAACCCCAGGAAGAATATGACACTTAGTGTTTGTTCCACTTTAAACTTTAGGTCACTGGTTACTTTGTGTGCTAAATGTGAAATGTTTTTTTGCAATGGGAAGTAATAGTTGTACATTTAGATTGAGAAATGGTTGATGGCTGTGTTTTTAAATTCTTATGATTGGGACTTACTGGTTTATTATGTGAGAGTTTAACATCATGCTATTTGTTACTGCTGTCTTTCCATCAGCCCTATGCAGTGGTGTAGTGGTGCCTGGAGAACAGTGGAGGCTCCTCAGAGGAGGAAGGGGAGGACCATCCTACTCAGTGAATTTCATAAAAATAAAAATGGTAAAACATTTTAAAAAGTTATCCTTTTTTGATATAACTATACTAAATATATTCACATCAGCAGATAATGTATTAAAACACACTGTTTTTCACTGAATGTCTACAGTAGCCTCAACAGCACTCTGTAGGGTAGCACCATGGTGTAGCCGGAGGACAGCTAGCTTCAGAGGCTCTTGGTTCTCACCCCCTTCCATAGACTTACACAGTAATTATGACAACTTCTGGAGGACGTCCTCCAACATATCAGAACTCTTGCAGCATGAACTAACATGTTGTCCACCCAACCAAAGGATCAGAGAATTAATCTAGTACTGAAAGCATAAGCTACAGCTAGCTAGCACTGCAGTGCATAAAATGTGGTGCGTAGTTGACTCAAAGAGAGAGAAAGACAATAGTTGAACAGTTTTCAGCAGATTAATTTATTAAAAATGAAGGAGAAGCAAGAAAGAACAAGAGTCATTTTTTCACTTTCAGTTTCACTTAGTTAGCTAGCAAATGCAGCTGGCTAGTTTAGCCTACTCAAACAATAAGCTCAAACAGAGGGATGCTATGCTAGCTAGCTGGCTTTGACTATCCAACACAACACTGCAACTCTTCCAAGTCAAGGTAATCTTTTGGTTTAATTAATTTTTTGTCACTGGGACCCGCCATTGTAACTGTTAAACTGCTTACTTACTATAAAGTCCAGACCTGAATCCAATCGAGAATCTGTGGAAAGAACTGAAAACTGCTGTTCACAAATGCTCTCCATCCAACCTCACTGAGCTCGAGCTGTTTTGCAAGGAGGAATGGGAAAAAATGTCAGTCTCTCGATGTGCAAAACTGATAGAGACATACCCCAAGTGACTTACAGCTGTAATCGCAGCAAAAGGTGGTGCTACAAAGTGTTAACTGAATAATTTTGGGGGCTGAATAATTTTGCACGCCCAATTTTGAAAAGTTTGAAATATCCAATAAATGTCGTTCCACTTCATGATTGTGTCCCACTTGTTGTTGATTCTTCACAAAAAAAATACAGTTTTATATCTTTATGTTTGAAGCCTGAAATGTGGCAAAAGGTCGCAAAGTTCAAGGGGGCCGAATACTTTCGCAAGGCACTGTACATTGTGTGCAAAAGGCATAAGGAGGTAGGCGAATAATTACAATTTTGCAGATTAACACTGGGGTGATAAATGATCAGATGGTCATGTACAGGTAGAGATATTTGTCAGGACCCGGTTACGAACCTGGGTCTCCGGAGTGAGAAACAGTCACTTAACCAACTGAGCCACGAATAGTCAGCAGAACCCAGAAGATGAGGCAGACACAGCCGTACTTAAGACGGTGTATTTAATAAAGTAAAAAGGAGAAGTCCTTCAATACAAAAAATGGCAAATCCAAAAGGTGGTAGGAATAGCACAAAAAAGCCTCAAGAGATACTCAAAAACAAAAACAGAATTCCACAAGAGCATCCACCGGAATCGACAAGAATACACAGAACACTAGGGCTGGGTGCTAACATACAAACACAGAGCACAGAACTGAGGGAAACTAAGGGTTTAAATACAATCAGGGGAAACGAGGCACAGGTGCAAATAATAATGGGGAACAAGGGAAAAAACATAAGGTCAAAAAGCACAATGGGGGCATCTAGTGACCAAAACCCGGAACAACCCTGGCCAAATCCTGACAGAATCCCCCTAGGAACGGCTCCTGACGTTCCTACCAGCTCTCTCAGGGTGGAGGGCCCTGAACTGATGAATGAGGTCAGGGTCCAGGATGTCTTTGGCAGGAACCCAGGAGCGCTCCTCGGGACCGTAGCCTTCCCAGTCCACCAGATACTGCCAGGACCACTGCACCCGGCGGGAATCCAGTATCCGATGGACGGTATAAGCCGGCTGGCCTCCAATGACACGAGGCGGAGGGGGAGGTCTGTCTGCCGGGACAAGGGGAGAAAAAACAACAGGTTTTAACAATGAAATGTGAAATGTGGGATTAATCTTAAGGGATCTGGGTAAGTGTAGGCGATAAGAAACTGGGTTAACGCTCCTGGCAACCTTGAAGGGACCGATGTATTTTTGGGACAGCTTGCGAGACTCCACCCGTAGAGGTAAGTCTCTTGTGGAGAGCCAGACTCTCTGGCCGGGGCGCAGGGTAGGCCCGGGACGGCGACGTCTGTTGGCTTGTTGTTGGTACCTCTGTGAGGAACGCATAAGATTAAGACGGGTCTTCCTCCACATAAGCCGACAGCGTCTGACGAACTTCAAGGCTGAAGGCACTCTGACTTCTGCCTCCTGGTCCGGGAACGTTGGGGGAGCATAGCCAAACTGACACCCGTGCGGGGACATACCAGTGGAGGAGGAGCGCAAGGTGTTGTGCGCGTATTCGGCCCAAACAATAAAGGATGACCATGTGGACGGGTTGTCACGAGTCATACATCGGAGGGTGGTTTCCAGCTCTTGATTCATCCTCTCTGTTTGGCCGTTGGACTCCGGATGGTACCCTGAAGATAGACTGGCAGAAGCCCCCATGAGTTGGCAGAAGGCCTTCCAAAACCTTGAGGCGAACTGGGGACCTCTGTCAGAAACCATATCTTGAGGAATGCCGAAGACTCGGAACACATGATTAATTACCAACTCAGCCGTTTCCTTGGCAGAAGGTAACTTAGTCAGAGGGACGAACCTGGCCGCCTTTGAAAACCTGTCGATTATGACTAGGATAGTAGTATTGCCATGGGATGGAGGAAGTCCAGTAATAAAGTCCAATGAGATATGGGACCAGGGTCTGTGGGGAACAGGTAAAGGGTGAAGGAGTCCTTGAGGGCGGAGGTGAGAAGATTTGCCCTGGCAGCACACGGGACAGGCATTGACGAAAGTGGCAACGTCTTCTCTTATGGTAGGCCACCAGAACTTACGCTGGATGAACTCCAAGGTGCTACCTACGCCCGGATGACAGGTGAGGCGAGAGGAGTGCCCCCACAGAAGGACCTGAGTCCTCACTGCCTTGGGGACAAACAACCGATTGGCAGGACCTCCTTTCGGGTCCGGTTCGCTAGCTTGAGCACGACTCACGGTATCCTCAACTTGCCACGAGATCGGAGCCACAATCTTAGCAGCAGGAAGGACAGGCATGTCCGTGTCATCTCGAATGGCAGGAGCGTAGACTCGGGACAGGGCATCCGGTTTGAGATTCTTCGACCCGGGCCGATAGGTGAGGATAAACTGGAATCGATTGAAGAAAAGAGACCATCTAGCTTGTCTAGAGTTCAACCTCTTCGCCTGCTGGATATACTCCAGATTTTTGTGGTCCGTAAGCACTTGAAACGGGTGAGAAGCCCCCTCGAGCCAGTGTCTCCATTCCTTCAATGCCATCTTAACCGCTAGGAGTTCACGATCCCCCACATCGTAGTTCCTCTCAGTCGGGGTAAGCCGGTGTGAGAAGAAAGCGCACGGATGAAGCTTCTTGTCTTCACCCCTCTGAGACAGGACAGCTCCAACACCAACCTCTGATGCGTCTACCTCCACCACAAATGGTTCATCCATAGTCGGTAGTATCAGGATGGGAGCAGAGAGAACGCGCTGCTTGAGTCCTTGGAAGGCCGTCTCAGCTTCTCTTCCCCACAAAAACCTTGCATTGCCACCCTTGGTTAAAGCTGAGAGAGGGGCTGCCACCAAGCTGAAGTTCTTGATGAACTTGCGGTAAAAGTTTGTGAAGCCCAGGAAACGCTGAACTTCCTTAACGGATTTGGGGGTGGGCCAATCCGCTACCGCCCCTACCTTCCTGGGGTCCATTTGGAATCGACCGGGTTCCACTACAAATCCCAGGAATTGTACTCGGGATGAATGGAATTCACATTTTTCCGGCTTAACGTACAGATGGCTGTCCAGGAGGCGTTTGAGTACTTGTCTGACATGCTTAGTGTGTTCTTGAAGGGAGCTCGAAAAGATGAGGATGTCATCCAAGTAAACGAACACAAATATGTTAAGCATATCCCTAAGCACATCGTTTATGAGCGCTTGGAACACCGCTGGGGCGTTGGTCAGGCCGAAGGGCATCACCAAGTATTCATAGTGACCAGTAGGCGTGTTGAAAGCGGTCTTCCACTCGTCACCAGGTCTGATCCGCACAAGATGGTATGCGTTCCGCAGGTCAAGCTTAGTGAAAACAACTGCTTCCTGGAGCAGCTCGAAGGCTGTGGCCATAAGGGGTAGCGGGTAACGGTTACGGACGGTTATGGCATTGAGTCCCCGGTAGTCGATGCAAGGACGTAATCCACCGTCTTTCTTGGCCACAAAGAAAAACCCTGCTCCCGCCGGGGAGGTGGATGGACGCATGAGGCCTGCTTCCAGAGCGTCCTTGATGTAGGTATCCATAGCAGCTCGTTCGGGTGGAGATAGGGAAAAGATCCGACCCCTGGGGGGCAAGTGCCCGGAAACAGGTCGATGGGGCAATCGTAAGGTCTATGGGGTGGTAGCATGGTGGCCCTCTGTTTGCTAAACACCAGTTTGAGGTCATGGTAACACTCGGGAACTCGGGTCAGGTCGATGGATTCTAAAGACTCGGGAGTAGAACTCGGGGAATTCTGGAAAATACAAGTAGCTTGGCACGTAGGACCCCACTGCTTGATAGTGCCCACAGACCAGTCGATGTGAGGGTTATGGCTGTGAAGCCAGGGGTATCCAAGGACGAGAGGGAACTCGGAACAGGAGATCAAATGAAAGTTCATCAATTCCTGGTGTTGTGAAACTGAAAGTCGCAAGGAGGTAGTGACATGAGTGACAAGTCCAGATCCCAAAGGGCTTCCATCCAATGTAGTGACCCTCATGGGTTCACTTAGAGGTTCAGAGGGAACGCCATTCTCCTTCGCCCAGACACCATCCATGAAGTTACCTGCGGCTCCAGAGTCTACCAAGGCTTGAAGGTGAAGCTTGTGGTTGTCCCAGGAGAGGGTGACTGGAATGAGCAGACGAGAGTTGGATGGATGGGAGGAGGTTATGTTTCCCGTTACAGTTCCCCCCGGTCTGTACGGGACAGAGCGTTTCCCTGGAGCCCGGGACACGTGGAACGGAAATGGCCCGGTTTGCCGCAATATATATATCCCATTTAGCGTCGCTCCCTCATCCGGCGGTCTCTCTCAGCCTGGGAGATGCGTCCAATCTGCATGGGTTCCGATGGAGCCAGCGAGGATAAAGGTGGGGACTCGGAGCTGGGACTGATAGGGGCTAGAGGTCTACGGTTGAGTTCTCTCTCTCTCAGACGCTGGTCAATGCGTGAGGCCAACTTGATCAGGGACTCGAGATTGTCCGGTGGTTCCCGAGTGGCCAGTTCATCTTGGATAGTGTCGGAAAGGCCTTTCAGAAAGCACACCGTGAGCGCCTCGTTGTTCCAGCCACTTGCTGCTGCCACCGTGCGGAACTGGATGGCATAGTCCGTCACGCTGCGCCAACCTTGGTGGAGAGTCAGGAGCTGTTTGGCTGAGTCAGAACCACTGCTTGGGCCTTGAAACACTCGTTTGAATTCCTCAGCAAAGGCAGAGTAGCTGGCACAGCAGGAACTATGGGCATCCCACACAGCAGTAGCCCAGGCCAGGGCTTTTTCCGACAGCAGGGTGATGATATAAGCGATCTTAGACCGGTCGGTGGGAAACGACGAGGGTTGTAGCTCAAAGGAGAGAGAACATTGGGTGAGAAACCCTTTACAAGCACTTGGATCACCTGAGAACCGTTGGGGGGGTGGAAGACGAGGTTCAGCCAGGGGGTTAACTGCCATGGGTATGTGAATCTGAGGTACTGGGACGGGAACTGTTGCCGGGGTAAGACGATCAGATATTTGCTTAATGGAAGTCAGCATCTCCGACAGAAGATGAGAATGTCTAGCCATTAAGTCCTCTTGCTGAACCAGGGCGGCTTCGTGGCGTTGGACAGTCTCCTGGTGGTGGGACAGCATGGCAAAAGGTCCTGGGAACTGGCTGCCTCTGGGTTCATTTTGGCTCTGTGTTTCTGTCAGGACCCGGTTTCGAACCTGGGTCTCCGGAGTGAGAAACAGTCACTTAACCAACTGAGCCACGAATAGTCAGCAGAACCCAGAAGATGAGGCAGACACAGCAGTACTTAAGACGGTGTATTTAATAAAGTAAAAAGGAGAAGTGCTTCAATACAAAAATGGCAAATCCAAAAGGTGGTAGGAATAGCACAAAAAAGCCTCAAGAGATACTCAAAAACAAAAACAGAATTCCACAAGAGCATCCACCGGAATCGACAAGAACACAGAACACAGAACACTAGGGCTGGGTGCTAACATACAAACACAGAGCACAGAACTGAGGGAAACTAAGGGTTTAAATACAATCAGGGAAAACGAGGCACAGGTGCAAATAATAATGGGGAACAAGGGAAAAAACATGAGGTCAAAAAGCACAATGGGGGCATCTAGTGACCAAAACCCGGAACAACCCTGGCCAAATCCTGACAATATTGGTGTGCAAAAAAGCAGAAAAGTAAATAAATATAAACAGTATGGGGATGAGGTAGGTAAAATTGGGTGGGCTATTTACCGATAGACTATGTACAGCTGCAGCGATCGGTTAGCTGCTCAGATAACAGATGTTTGAAGTTGGTGAGGGAGTTAAAAGTCTCCAACTTCAGCAATTTTTGCAATTCGTTCCAGTCACAGGCAGCAGAGAACTGGAACGAAAGGCGGCCAAATGAGGTGATGGCTTTAGGGATGATCAGTGAGATACACTTGCTGGAGCGCGTGCTACGGGTGGGTGTTGCCATCGTGACCAGTGAACTGAGATAATGCGGAGCTTTACCTAGCATGGACTTGTAGATGACCTGGAGCCAGTGGGTCTGGCGACAAATATGTAGGCAGGGCCAGCCGACTAGAGCATACAGGTCGCAGTGGTGGGTGGTATAAGGTGCTTTAGTAACAAAACGGATGGCACTGTGATAAACTGCATCCAGTTTGCTGAGTAGAGTGTTGGAAGCTATTTTGTAGATGACATCGCCGAAGTCGAGGATCGGTAGGATAGTCAGTTTTACTAAGGTAAGTTTGGTGGCGTGAGTGAAGGAGGCTTTGTTGCGGAATAGAAAGCCGACTCGAGATTTGATTTTCAAGATGTTTGAGATGTTTGATATGAGTCTGGAAGGAGAGTTTACAGTCTAGCCAGACACCTAGGTACTTATAAATGTCCACATATTCTAGGTCGGAACCATCCAGGGTGGTGATGCTAGTCGGGCATGCGGGTGCAGGCAGCGAACGGTTGAAAAGCATGCATTTGGTTTTACTAGCGTTTAAGAGCAGTTGGAGGCCACGGAAAGAGTGTTGTATGGCATTGAAGCTCGTTTGTAGGTTAGATAGCACAGTGTCCAAGGACGGGCCGGAAGTATACAGAATGGTGTCGTCTGCGTAGAGGTGGATCAGGGAATCGCCTGCAGCAAGAGCAACATCATTGATATATACAGAGAAAAGAGTCGGCCCGAGAATTGAACCCTGTGGCACCCCCATAGAGACTGCCAGAGGACCGGACAGCATGCCCTCCGATTTGACACGCTGAACTCTGTCTTCAAAGTAGTTGGTGAACCAGGCAAGGCAGTCATCAGAAAAACCGAGGCTACTGAGTCTGCCGATAAGAATATGGTGATTGACAGAGTCGAAAGCCTTGGCAAGGTTGATGAAGACGGCTGCACAGTACTGTCTTTTATCGATGGCGGTTATGATATCGTTTAGTACCTTGAGCGTGGCTGAGGTGCACGCGTGACCGGCTCGGAAACCAGATTGCACAGTGGAGAAGGTACGGTGGGATTCGAGATGGTCAGTGACCTGTTTGTTGACTTGGCTTTCGAAGACCTTAGATAGGCCGGGCAGGATGGATATAGGTCTGTAACAGTTTGGGTCCAGGGTGTCTCTCCCTTTGAAGAGGGGGATGACTGTGGCAGCTTTCCAATCCTTTGGGATCTCAGACGATATGAAAGAGCGGTTGAACAGGCTGGTAATAGGGGTTGCGACAATGGCGGCGGATAGTTTCAGAAATAGAGGGTCCAGATTGTCAAGCCCAGCTGATTTGTACGGGTCCAGGTTTTTGATTAGGCATGAAAATCTAAGCACATCTGCTCGGCTAAATTGATCTTCAAACCAAAGACTGTACAAACTTGTGAGCATTCGTTCACCCACACCGCGTCTCACATAGACACAGCGGTTGGAACCAAAAATCTCCCATTTGGACTCCAGGCCAAAGGTCAAATTTCCACCGGTCTAATGTCTGTTGCTATTGTTTCTTGGCCCAAGCAAGTTTCTTTCTATTATTGGTGTCCTTTAGTTGTGGTTTCTTTGCAGCAACTCGACCATGAGCGCTTGATTCATACAGTCTACTCTGAACAGTTGATGTTACTTGAACTCTGTGAAGCATTTGGGCTGCAATTTCTGAGGCTTTAACTCTAATGAACTTATGCTCTGGGTCTACCATTTCTGTGGTAGTCCTCACGAGAGCCAGTTTCATCATAATGTTTTTAAATTAATGCACACAGATAATTCCAAACTTGTTATTAATGCCTAAAAAGGACATTTGTTGATGCAAGTCTTTTTAAAGATTTCATGTTTGAAATATTCGTGAGAATCACTGACTTGTCCTCTTGCTCAGTGGGGCACCGGGGCCTCCCACTCCTCTTTCTATTCTGGTTAGGGCCAGTTTGCACTGGTTTGTGAAGGGAGTAGTACACAGCGTTGTACGAGATCTTCAATTTCTTGGAAATGTCTCGCATGGAATAGCCTTCATTTCTCAGAACAAGAATAGACTGACTAGTTTCAGAATAAAGTTCTTTGTTTCTGGCCATTTTGAGCCTGTAATCAAACCCACAAATGTTGGTGCTCCAGATACTCAACTAGTCTAAAGAAGGCCCGTTTTATTTCTTCTTTAAAAGAACAACAGTTTTCAGCTGTGCTAACATAATTGCAAAAGGGTTTTCTAATGATCAATTAGCCTTTTAAAATTATAAACTTGGATAGCTAACACATAGTGCCATTGGAACACAGGAGTGATGGTTGCTGACAATGGGCCTCTGTACGCCTATGGAGATATTCCATTAAAAATCAGCAGTTTCCAGCTACAATAGTCATTTACAACATTACAATATCTACACTGTATTTCTGATCAATTAAATGTTCTTTTAATGGACAAACAATTTGCTTTTATTTCAAAAACATGGACATTTCTAAGTGACCCCAAACTTTTGAACTGTAATGTATATATATATTGATTTATTGTGACAGTGGACATTGGAGACCCATCATTCAGGGCATGTTTTTTTTGGGGGGGGAGGGGGCTTGCCTGTTTGGTATATTTATTTTGACATTAATACATCTCACATATCAGTTTGCAAACAATGTAGAAAATATATATTTCACTGAGATAATAAATCAACATACGAATATGGTCTCTTTTTTGTTTTCTTGAGTAATGCAGCTCCAAAATGCAGGCATTTCAGCCATTTCTCAGTGCATTCTGTGGTGGTGGGGCAAGCCAGCAGAACATACAGAGTGCTGCGCCATGATTGGCTCAGTGTTCTAAGGGTAGAGATGAAAGTTCTTGGACCTTGGGTGCTGCCATGGAGTTACATTAGAAGTGCCCTTCCAAGAAGGCTTAAGGTCATTGGCCACAGATAAAATGACGTCAAATCACCTTATATGTACAGTAGCTTTGATTGGACTGATCTTATCAACATCATACTTTCAAAATATTAGCGAGCAGTCCTGGCAATCCTTTTTAATCTTTCATATGAAGATAAATAATGAAGAGAAATTATAGATTAAACGTATCTGTGCTCATCGGCTATTGGACATAAACATTACACAACAAGTTGGAATTCAACAAATTCAAATTCAACAGTGAGTGGTTTGGAAGGAATCAGTGACAGTGCCTTACTGCAAGCATTGCAAAGCAATCACTAGCGTGCTATTCAGCGGAGTGACTATGTGGTCCCAAATCTGTGATTAAGGGGCTCTTTTCCAAATTTAAAATTATAAACATTCAACGTTAGCCATGCTGTCAATGAAGCATGATTTGTGCTATGCTCAAAACAACTGTTAACTCGGAACTGCAAAAACTGTACTTCAGTGAGTTCAAGACAACTGGGAAGTCAGGAATAAACAAGCTTTGACTGTGAAAATACAATTTGAACGGTCATCCAACTTGGAATTGTAAATCTGGCCTCTTTCTAGAGCTAACGCCTGAAGATCAATGACGTCAGCATGATTGAACCATGTTTTTTTTCTGGAGTTCCCAGTTGTTTTGAAAGCACAATAAGTCCGGAGAATGCCAGAATTTAATGACAAAATATCCCCGCAAAGGACCACCGCAACACCTTCCTGTTCAAGTAAACAAGGTGAGTCCAAAAATGTATTGTAAGCTACTGCATAAATTATGTAATATAGCAGGGAGATGTGTATACTGTAGCTAAGAAAGTAATACTAAGTGTATGTTGTGTCAGCTTTCATTGTCTGCTTGTATGCCCCCTTCGTTTATCCTACGGTTCTGACTTGGTGAACAGGGAGAACACTGTAAGAATGGCCCATGTTCTGAATTCTGTCACTGTACATTTCAAAAGTGCGAAACAAATAGTTATATTGACTACGTCTGTCTTAGCTCGCTCATTAATGTCTTAATCGAAATGACGGTTTGCCTCTTATCTTATTAGACCAATAAATGAGGCTGAATGAACTGTTTCGCTGCCAGACAAGGCTCCACTGATAGCCAGGTGTAGCAGTGGTAAGATGTCGGGACTGCTGTTGGGACAGCTTTATGTAGGCCCTAACAGTTTATGGGCACCGTTTGTCACCGTTAAAGTGCAATTAATGTATTATTTAGTGTTGTGTTGTGTAGTGGCTTTGCTGGCAAGCATCCCACTTTTTTTTACATGCTAAAATCACCACTGATGGTGTATATGCAATTGATTTATTAGACTTTTAAAACGTAACGTTCCAAATGTGTTAAGGGAGTTTATGTTCATTAATGGTCAATTAACGTGAGTCTGGCAGTCTTTTGCATGACAATAACTGGCTGACAAATCTTCATGACCTCCACAGCCCTAGTCATGCCTCCTGTAAATATGAGATCAAATATCTTTTGTGTGTGTCATTAGGAAACATCTTGAGGATTTTCATAAATGTATCATTGTTGGGTTAATATGATGGATGGATGTCGAAAGAGGTTGCAGAAGACAGAAAGGCAAATAGTGTCCCACTTATTCCGAATTCGCCTTGTGATTTTCAAAAGCTGAATTTCTGCTGTAAGAATTGAATAGAGACATAAGAGAAATCCCATGTAAGCCTTATTTAGAACTGCAACGCTGCTGGATTTTTCAAACTCAACAGTTTCCTGTCTGTATCCAGAATGGTCCACCATCCATCCAACTTGACACAACTGTGGGAAGCATTGGAGTCAACATGGGCCAGCATCCCTGTGAAATGCTTTCGACGCCATGTCGAGTCCCTGCCCCGACGAATTCAGGCTGTTCTGAGGGCAAAAGGGAGTGCAACTCAATATTAGGAAGGTGTTCCTAATGTTTTTTTATACTCAGTGTATATCGGCTTAATCGGAAATTACCTTTACATTTCTATCCCACAATCTGTAACTATTCAGTGATACAGAATGAATAGAGCCCCTAGGCCTTAATCTGGAATAACCTCATCCAAATTATTTTGTGCCCGTTTCAAATCAAATCAAATCAAACGGTATTTGCCACATGCGCCGAACACAACAAGTGTAGACTTTACCGTGAAATGGTTACCTACAAGCCCATAACCAACAGTGCAGTTTGTGACCCTTTACAGAGGGTAACAGACTTTTTGTCTGTTGGTTGGTTTATCCAGGATATTTGTTTGTGCTGGTTCCTTCTTCACACACGGAATCAAGATGCCTCCATTTACCTCTTCGGAATCCCTCAGCAGTTGCCGTGGAAACCAGAAGAAATGACAGACTTCATGGAATATTGGGTTTCTGACATTTAATGTGCACAAAAACAAGTTATCATGCCTTTGTAAAGGGTCACAGGTTAAAAATCATGACAGACAGACACTGTATTAAAAACATGTTTTTTTTTAAATCAATTCATTTTTTGGCACCACGTAGAGTCCATGCCTCAATGAATTGAGGCTGTTCTGAGGGCAAAATGGGGTGCAACTCAATATTAGGAAGGTGTTCCTAATGTTTTGTACACTCATTGTATAGTTCAGTGACATTTCTCATAGATCAACATTTATATTTGCTGTCGTGTCAATTCAGCAGGTCTTTTACTTTTTTCTCTTTAGCTCATTCTCTTGGTTGTTGGTGCATTGGGGGGGTTCTTGAGGGTGGGGAATGGAATTAATTGTATTAAAAAATATATATATATTCTTTGGGGGGGGGACTGTGGGAGTGGTCTCGAATGGTTGAGGGACAGCTATTGGGGAACTGTGGGGGGATCTTGGAGGGTTCAGGTTCATGTTTTTTAGCCTGGTGGGAGATCGGTCAACATGCCCTTGAGCAGGGCATTGACCCTGGATGCTTCTGTGTGTCCCTGTGAATGGGACTCTGTTGGATGACTGGTATGATGTAGTTGTTGAGCGGCTTCACTGCAAGTACATTGCATGTTTCAGATATTCAATTAAAACATTTTTTTTTTAACAAACAAAAAAACATTTCAGCAGGTATCTACTGTCATAGTGAAACTGTGGTGTCTTGTCATTGTTCATATCCTGTCATATAGGTCTATGGACTGTTGATGTGGTTCAGTGGTTCTGATGCCTTTACATATCTGCGATGGTGGGCAGAAGGCAAGCTCATACACAGGCCTCCATCCAGCCACAGGGACAATCTGACATCCACTGAGAGATCAGGGAATGTTTGACCGTGGAGCTCTCCCTTTTCCTCTCCTCCTTCCTCTCCTTCCCTCTCCCTTCACCCCCCTTGTTTTCTTTGTTAAACGGGCCACCTATCCTAGCCTGTAGCTGTTCTGCAGAGTCCTGTGTAGGTGTGCATGTCTGTGAGGGCTGTGTGGTGAGGTAAAAGAGAGAGAGGGGGCACAGTCAGGGGTGGCTGTATCACGGAACTTAGGACAGCTGCTCTTACGTTGCTGCTGGATGCCAGAGGGGCAAGAGCGGGGTTAACTGTGTGCCCGTGGGCAGGACTGGCCCTCAGACACCACCCAGTGTCTCCTCAAACCCAATCACTGCCTCCCATTCCCTGATTGACAGGTGGAGTGGGTGGGGCTGCTGTACAGGAATTCTAAAGGATCTGACGCACCATGGCGACCAAACGCAGGCTTGCTACATTTGGAATCTTTCTCCTGTCCTCCGCACACAGTAATGAGGTCAGAGTACATCCCAGGCTCCACCCTGTCCTTACCATGAGCCTTTCCCCTGTGACAAAGTGCAGTGGTCTTTGGAGAGTTTTCATCTTGCACAGCGAGCCGCAGCAGCCTCGGCCTGTGGTGCAGCGAGTCCTGCTTGCGAGGGTTGATAATGTCATTGGTGGGAAGGGAGGTGGGGTGAGCCAGGTGGCATATGGACAGCAGGTAGTCCTCTGAGGAGAGAGTGTGTGGGCAGGGCCCTGGGTGAGTGGTAGGCTGGGCAGAGTGGAGGGTGTTGGACTGGTTAATCTGATTCAACTGGTTCATGTCTCTGACTAGGTCCTCGTAGCCCTCTCTGATGGTGGGAAGCTGTAGTCTCCTCTTCTGGGACAGGAGTTTGGATCTAGGACGCATGGCTGCTGGGAAAGAAAGAGACAGACATCTGTCAGTAAGAGGTAATGTTTGAATCATATCTGAGTGACTTTGTCCTCATGAACGCAGGGTCTGACATTTGGGAAATGGTATCTTATTAAATACTCTGATTAATCATATTTCATAACTGCTCCTTTCAACGGTCCCCACAGAACCACATCAACACCATTCTATACCTGGTAACCTAAGCCACAAACATCCCCATCTCCACTACTCCTATTTCTTTACACAAATCCATGCTCTCCTCTCCTCTCTGTTTGCTCAGGAGGAGTTGTGTAAATATGACCGTAAGACAAACACACCGTGTCCATGAGAAACATAGCTATGTAAACACACTGGTATATACACAGAACAAAACTATAAATGCAACATGTAAAGTGTTGGTCCCATGTTTCATGAGTTGAAATAAAATATCCCAGAAATGTTCCATATGCACAAAAATGTATTTCTCTCAAATGTTGTTAGTGAGCATTTCTCCTTTGCCAAGATAATCCATTCACCTGACAGGTGTGGCATATCAGGAAGCTGATTAAACAGCATGATAATTACAGAGGTGCACCTTGTGCTGGGGGCAATAACAGGCCACTCTGAAATGTTTTGACACACAATTGGCATGTGACTGAAGGAATGTCCACCAGAGCAGTTTCCAGATAATGTCATGTTCATTTCTTTACCATAAGCTCTCTCCAACGTCGTTTTAGAGAATGTGGCTGTACGTCCAACCTGCCTCACAACTGCAGACCACGTGTAACCACGCCTGCCCAGGACCTCCACATCCGGGTTCTTCACCTGTGGGATCGTCTGAGACCAGCCAGCTGGACAGCTGATGAATCTGTGGGTTTGCACCACCAAAGAATTTCTGCACAAACTGTCAGAAACCATCTCAGGGAAGCTC
This sequence comes from Oncorhynchus masou masou, assembly GCF_036934945.1. Taxonomy (NCBI): domain Eukaryota; kingdom Metazoa; phylum Chordata; class Actinopteri; order Salmoniformes; family Salmonidae; genus Oncorhynchus; species Oncorhynchus masou. The sequence goes on from NC_088243.1 coordinate 54,753,313, forward strand.
ATCTGCGTGCTCGTCAACCTCACCAGGGTCTTGACCTGACTGCAGTTTGGCGTCATAACCGACTTCAGTGGGCAAATGCTCACCTTCAATGGCCACTGGCACACTGGAGAATGGATGAATCTCGGTTTAAACTGTACCAAGAAGATGGCAGACAAGCCTGTATGGCGTTGTGTGGGTGAGCCATTTACTGATGTCACGTTATGAACAGAGTGCTCTATGGTTGAGGTGGGGTTATGGTATGGGCAGGCATAAGCTACGGACAATGAACACAACTGCATTTTATCAATGGCAATTTGAATGCACAGAGATGCCGTGACAAGATCCTGAGGCCCATTGTCATGCCATTCATCCATCGATCACCTCATGTTTCAGCATGATAATGCATGGCCCCATGTTGCAAGAATCTGTACACAACTGCTGAAAATGTCACATTTCTTCCATGGCCTTCATACTCACCAGACATGTCACCCATGTTCTGGATTGACGTGTACAACAGCGTGTTCCAGTTTCTGCCAATGTCCAGCAACTTTGCACAGCCATTGAAAGCAGTGAGACACCATTCCACAGGCCACAATCAACAGCCTGATCAACTCTATGTGAAGGAGATGTGTCGCGTTGCATGAGGCAAATAATGGTCACACCAGAAATTGACTGGTTTTCTGATCCACGCCACAACCAGTTAAGTGAAATCCATAGATTAGGGCCAAATGAATGATTTCTTTATATGAAATGCAACTCAGTAAAAATTTTGAAATTGTTGCATGTTGTGTAAATGTTTTTGTTCAGTGTAAATACCATAAATACCAAACCAGTCACCCAGAACCATACAGAACTATATACTCAAACATATTTTCTTATGGAACCCATGTTATTTCAGCCCTGACAGCAGCCTGCAGAGTATTTCAGTCCGGACCTCAATGACAAAAATAGCTCCAGCCAAACCCTAAAAGCCAGCCTCTCCCTGTATCCCTCAAGGTGGAACGGCTGCTAAATATAGAACCACACCTCGTTGGTATACAGTGATTCAGACCAATACTAGCATTGTTACTATACACAGAAAATATATATAGCAACAGGATTGGGGAGTAACTGACTTCATGTAATCGGTTACATGTCATCTGATTACAAAAAAACTACCTGTAACTGTAATCAGTTACATTACCAGCGAAAATATTGTAATCTGATTACATATACTTTTGAAAAACTAGATGATTACTTCTTGGATTACTGTTTTTTCAGTGACATTCAGTTCAGTATTGAAAAAAAGCGCAAGTTTAAGTTTGTTACACCTGAGGGAGTCTGACCACAAGTCAGAGACAACTATGATGACCCAACAAATGCATTTGACAGATGGATCCTTTTGTCTCTTCTTCGAATGCCTTTAAAGGAGAAAGTCATCCAAAAGTAATCAGATTACATTACTGATTTTGGGTAATCCAAAAGTTATGTTACTGATTACAAATTTGGACAGGTAACTAGTAACTGTAATGTATTACATTTAAAATATTACCTACCCAACCCTGATTACCATCATGTCTATATTCTAATACAGTAGTTATAACTGTAGGCTATTGTAATGGTCTTCGGCACCACTGTCTTGCAGACTCACCTGTAATAAGAGTTGTAGGGTGTATATCCAAGTCTCTTCCTCTTTCTCTGTTCTTTGCTACTGTAGTGTATATCCAGGTTTCTCGCGTCAACTCTTTAGTCAACTCTTTAGTAGAATGTGTGAATCTCTGTGCAGATAAGATCTGTGTCTTCAAAAAAAAGAGAATTAGCGACGCTCGTCTCTGAGTGCTCTCTGTAGTTCTGTTTCCGACTGTGTTTGTCCTGAGGCAGCAGTAGAATGTAGATGTATCTCCTCTCTCTCTCTCTCTCTCTCTCTCTCTCTCTCTCTCTCTCTCTCTCTCTCTCTCTCTCTCTCTCTCTCTCTCATTTGCTCCCTCAATCTGCCCTCCTTCCCTGATTCTAAATATAGCACCGTCCTCCATTTCCTATCCCAGAGCACTGTCATTGGATGCTTGTGTTGATGGATAGAGACAGAAAGAGATGGAGGTAGATGAAGAGATTGAGAAAAATATAAATAGAAGTTGAGTGGGGAGTTCCAAAAGAGCAGAAGTAGGAACGGGGGAACAGATTGAGAGTTGTAAAAACAGGAAAAGTCTAAATCTACCTCTGTTCATTACCAGGCTGTAATTGGCTCCGGTATAGAATAAAGCTGGTATACTAGACCAATGCTTATCTGATACAAAGTGTCTTGATAAAACATAGAACCCCTATAAAGTGGTACTGTAGCATGTGGTGGAATGTAGCCTCAATATCTCTGATAATGTTACTGATGCCATAATGTGTGAGGTTGGCCTTTTGTGTGTGTGCATCCTGTTGGGCTGAGTGCTCTATTCCTGTCCTTCTGCTCTTTGAGTCCAACATTGAATAGAGATGGAGATGGGGGCTCTATTTACCCTGATCAGCTGCTCCCATCAAGGAGCTGTTGACGAGTTGGGTAACAACTTTGAATTTTCAGAGGTACCACTTTAAAACCACTACACCCTCTTCTGAACATCTTGACCCAATTCACATCAACAACAATATGAACCATTACGTACAGTGAGTGTACAAAACATTAGGAACACCTCCTCTTTCCATGACATAGACTGAGCAGGTGAATCCAGGGGAAAGCTATGATCCCTTATTGATGTCACCTGTTAAATCCACTTCAATCAGTGTAGATGAAGGGGAGGTTACGGGTTAAATAATGATTTTTAAGCCTTGAAACAATTGAGACTGTGTATATGTGCCGATGCTGTGTATGCTGTGTATATGGATTGTGTATATGTGCCATTCAGAGGGTGAATGGACAAGACAAAAGATTCAAGTGCCTTTGAACGGGGTATGGTAGTAGGTGCCAGGCGCACCAGTTTGAGTGTGTCAAGAACTGCAATGCCATTAGGTTTTTCACGCTCAAAAGTTTCCTGTGTGTATCAAGAATGGTCCACCACCCAAAGGACATACAGCCAACTTGACACAAATGTGGGAAGCAACATAGGCCAGCATCCCTGTGGAACGATTTCGACAACTTGCAGTCCATACCCCGATGAATTAAGACTGTTCTGAGGGCAAATGGGGATGCAACTCAATATTAGGTAGGTGTTCCTAATGTTTTGTACACTCAGCGTATATGAACTTTGTATAGTCTTCTAGGTGATCTATACAATTCAATTATGTGTGTGTGTGTGTGTGTGTGTGTGTGTGTGTGTGTGTGTGTGTGTGTGTGTGTGTGTGTGTGTGTGTGTGTGTGTGTGTGTGTGTGATGATTCATAGACAAATCTGGTAGATATATGATCACAGGATACTTCATCAGAGGCCAAGTCTCCCCAAGTCACTCTCTGTATGTGTATCCAAAACAACAATGTCAAAATGGACAAAACTATAAATACAGTTAATTCTGTCTCAGGACCCTCAACCAACTTCCCAGTGCTTATGCAACAGAGCTGCGTATACGACCTGAAGAAGCCCTGGTTAAACCACATCATAACACCATTCATTTATTCTCTGAAGCCATGCCTGGCAGACATCACTGGGTTCCAAGGAAATCTAATTTCTCTGAGAGATGAGGAAACAGAAGAAGGCAATGTCCTCAACTGGTTATTCACACCATCACACATAGAGGGGAGGGAGAACGAGAGAAAGACCACCTTGTCAGTGCAGGCAGCGTTCTCTGACGAGCAGGGCAGAGAGTGTTGGTGTTTGTTTGCGATAGACAACTGCAATGGCTGGGTGGGGGTCAGGATGTAATAGGGCATTATTGGTGGTGGTGCAGCCACATAAACCCTTAATGCAATGTTGTGTGTGTATGTGTGTGTGTGTGTGTGTGTGTGTATGCTTATGAAGAGATTACTTATACTCCATCTTGACAACCCATCTCTAAAAAAAGATCCCTTGCTTTTTTTTAGACTCTCTAATGTGAGCAGTCATAAGAGACTGCAGCTAGCGAGTGCTTCACTCTGATTCATATTAGATGCACATACACACACAAGCACGCATGCACATGCACACACACACACACGCGCGTGCACGCACGCACGCACGCACACACGCACACACACACACACACACACACACACACACACACACACACACACACACACACACACACACACACACACACACACACACACACACACACACACACACACACACACACAGTTAGAGACGGATATGGCCATAATAAAGATGTTGAGACACGTGCTGTCAGTGCAGTGTGAGGAGCAGGCCACATGCTAGTTCATTTAGCCCTGATGAACAGGTGGCAGCACAGGAGAGACACAGTGACTCAAATGTACAATACTGACTGTTCCCAACAACAACATGTTCAGATATATTCTCCATGATCAAACCGGAACAGACATTCATTCATTCAGAACAGGAACAAAACAAATATAATAATTAAAAGGAACATTGCAACATGACATCAACATCTGACTGCTAAATTTGAAATGCTTAGGAACAACATATTGAAGTCAAAATGAATATTGTCAGACGTAAATTAGCGTTAAAAAAGCAAATATATTTCTCGCTGCTAATAGAGGAGAAAGGTGTTTGGGGAGAGGAGAGAGAAGGAGAGGAGAGGAGAGGAAAGGAGTCAATATGTTGTCTGTGGCATAGTGACCTACATGTGTTGAGCCATTGAGGTCTACCAGCAGGATGCCACTTCACAAATCGCTTTTCTATGAAACTGTGATATAACCAACCCCGTTGTGTTTCATGGAACTGGGCTCTGAGTTATTTGGGGGTGAGACAAAAATCCTTGTTGCTGACTATTCGTGGCTCAGTTGGTTAAGTGACTGTTTCTCACTCCGGAGACCCAGGTTCGCAACCGGGTCCTGACACTTGTCTGTCAATTTGAACCATTCACCAGATTGGTCAAAAAATCCCAGACAAAAATATACATTTTCCAGAAGCCTAAATTGTTTTTGAATTGCACAGAAACAATAATGGGCATTCAGTCTTTCTCAAACCATCCTACCTTCAGGATAAATTATTATTTCATTATTTGGATATGTCAAAGCACCAAAAAATGACTCAAAAAATGACTGTATTTATTTGTCTGTCTGTCTGTCTGTCTGTCTGTCTGTCTGTCTGTCTGTCTGTCTGTCTGTCTGTCTGTCTGTCTGTCTGTCTGTCTGTATGTCTGTCTGTATGTCTGTCTGTATGTCTGTCTGTATGTCTGTCTGTATGTCTGTCTGTGTACGGGGTGGCAGGGAGTGTGTGTGTGTGTGTGTAAATCATAGAATTTGTTAACAATACCAAAATGTGTCATCCACCCACCACTTTAGCTGTCCTCATTCCTCTGAGTCGCCCACTTGGGGGTCTTAAAGTCAAGGTTACAATGTTCAATTCTGAATGGGAACGCATGGAAAATATCACAAATTCTCGATCATAAAGAGCCATGTTTTACAGCCCTAGTCAGCAAGGCTCTCCCCTTTGATCTCCAAACCCTTTCATAGTTGTAGTTCTTCCTGTGTGCAGTTTCATAGTGATGAGAAAGGCAGCAGTTCAAGTGACGCCTGTCACACTCCATCCTGACACATCCATGACCTACATTATATACAAGGATAGACCACATACACACACCCAGCCACCCACTGACCCGCCCACCCACCCATCAAATGTGATTAGTTAGAGAGAGGAACTCATGTGCAGAAAGGAGGTTGCTATGAGACAAAGCATTGCGGCTGTGACAGAGAGAGAGATCGTGAGCTGAATGTAGGTGTTCTCTGTGTTTTCGGCAACATTACGGTGAGGGAAAGAGTGTGAGCATGTGTATGTGTGTGTGTGTGTGTGTGTGTGTGTTTTTGTTTATGTGTTTGTGTTTGTGTTTACAGTCTGTGTATGTGTGTGTGTGAGTTTGCACGCGCGCATGTGTGCACTTCTATGTCTATAAGCCCTGTCTGAAGGGTTTATAGTGTTATTCAAAGCAATGCCCGTGTAAGAGCGGATCTCCTACATATTCTATAGAACAATGTGTTAACATAATGAACTGCAGAACACAGCACAAGTACTGTCGATAGAGAGAGACAGCGAAGTAGGCAGACAGGTGAAGCCAGTATGCGGTATGTAGATACTTACTACATGTGCTATTCTGCTTCCCCCTAGTGGTCGGTGAGGAGAGCGAAAAGAAGCGAGGGACTCATTGTAGACATTAGAACAGGATCATCACGCAACACCCAATGTGCCAAAATACATCAGGCGCTGGACCGTTAATAAATATTCAACATTGAGCTCTGATTCATATGTACAGATATCGTACAGAGAGATTCCTAGGTGCTTTTGCAGCAGATGCAAGGCAAAATGCTCTGATAATAAGACAACTGTTAGAAATAAAATACAATAAAAACAAGACAGCTGGCCCTGAAAGCATTGATTGTTATGCAGTAGATACAAATAGTTATTTATATTTTTGTATTTTTTGGGGGGGCTCTTTGAAAATATAATAAACACAAGTTAATTGATAAGGTTACTGTGACTCTTTAGGGGGCATTGCTTTCAGCACCAACAAGGATAAAAGCATTGCACCACCACTGACCATTTCAACTCAAAAACCTGATTGTGATTTCCCTCAATTAAATTCATATGACATATGACACTGTATATTACCAGAGAGATGTGTCATCGTTTTGTAAAAAATGACATACAGTTCAATAGAGCACCAATATAATCCAACAGAGTTGTCAGCAGTGGCCCTCCATAGTCCCCCAGAGTCCCATACTCGTTGACTCTCTCTGAGAAGCAGCAGAAAGAAGAATGTGAATAGAGTCGGACATAGATGACTCGTGGACATTGGCAGCACAACGCTAAACCACTAAAGCTTCCATAGTTTTAACACAACCGGGAGAAGGAATATTCTGGGGGATGTGAGATACTCGGGGAGGTTCATCTTTACAGTCGGAATGTGGCTTCTTCTCCTGGGGGTATGTGTATGCACTACGGTGGATAACCACCAGGTTACCAGGTTGAGATGGAGCCCTGGTGTTTTGATGTAGCATAGTTTGTTTTTATATCTCCAAACCTCCCGTGCAGAGTGTCTGTCTGCCCTGTATCGTACCCTGTATAGTACTCAGTACTCAGAAAGCTCTAGGTTGCGTGCCAAATGGCAGCCTACTCCCTTTATAACACACTACTTTGGACCGGGGCCTATAGGGTGCCATTTGGGACGTACCCCTGGACACAGACACATAGGGACACTTGCTATCTAATATGTCTCATTATATGGGACCAGAGTGGTATTCATGTCTGAGTGACTCACATATATATCAACTGCAGTAATAGGCTGCAATCTAACATGGTGAGTCAGATCTGTTTGGGATGAGTTTACATGGGTCCTTAAGTGCTGTTGGGGATAAGTCTTCATTTAAATTAAACTTAATTTATTGAATTGAATGGCCTGAAACTATTCACGCCCTGAGATTATCCAGGAGTATGCTGCTTATGAAAGAGAAGTACATCTACTGTATGTGCCTTGCTCTTAAACACACTGTGGGAGGTTTGGATAGGTAAAAGTTGTCCTTGTTAATGTGCGGGTCCATGAGGATGTACAGTCCATATCACATCTGGCTTTACTCTCAGCCTTTACAACCAGACCTCCGCTTTGGATCGGAAAGGGTTTCAGATTCGTATCCTAAAGGGACTTTGTTTTATTTAAAACAACTGTGCAAACCATCTGGCTTTGTTTTTCTTTTCTATCCTGCCATGTGGCTGTATGCCTGTCTGTCTTTATGGTGTGTGTGTGTTTCTGTGTGTGTGTGTGTGTGTGTGTGTTTCTGTGTGTGTGTGTGTGTGTGTGTGTGTGTGTGTGTGTGTGTGTGTGTGTGTGTGTGTGTGTGTGTGTGTGTGTGTGTGTGTGTGTGTGTGTGTGTGTGTGTAAACAAATAGGTCAGTGTGTACAGTACCAGTCAAAAGTATGAACACCCCTACTCATTCTGTCATGGTTCCTCCTGCCACCAGAGGGCGGCAGAGACCGCCCTAGAGGCTATTATTGGACTCAGGAGTGCCTTATTATTTCAAGCTTGTGTACCTGTTAAAAGAGGTGTGTTTTCTGTGGTCCTTCGCAGAAGCTTGAATTGTTTACTGTGTGCGGTTGTTTCCTGAGTGTGTTTTCGAGACTTAGTGTTTGTTGTTTTTTCAAGTGTACTGTGACCCTGTGGTAACCGTATCTCAGTAAAATATTATGTTTGTCCTGAACCACTGATTCTTTGTCTGGGCTCTTCTCTGCACCTGTGTCCAACCTTACCACCTCACACATTCAAGGGTTGTTCTTAATTTGTACTATTTTCTACATTGTAGAATAAAAGTGAATACATCAAAACTATAAAATGACACATATGGAATAATGTAGTAACCAAAAAGTGTTAAACAAATCAAAATATGTTTTATATTTGAGATTCTTCAAAGTAGCCACCCTTTGCCTTGATGACAGCTTTGCACACTCTTGGCATTCTCTCAACCAGCTTCATGAGGTAGTCACCTGGAATGCATTTGTGTAATGGCGCCGGAGGGGATGGCTGGTGTTTAATGGGCTCTTAACCAGCCGTGCTATTTTTTTTCTTCCACATTGTTTGTAACTTATTTTGTGCATAATATTACTGCTACCATCTCTTATGACCGAAAAGAGCTTCTGGACAACAGAACAACGATTACTCACCTTGAACTGGACGGACAATTTTTCTTTAATGAGTCGAACGAGAGGGATTTTCTCCAGACACCCGACGAGGCCCTCAACCCTGTCATTCGCAGGAGAAAAGGACAGAGATATCGCAGGAGATCGGGGTTTCTTGTAAGGATCTGGTGACAAGTGGCTAATCTGCCTTTGCCATCGGTACTATTGGCCAACGTACAATCACTGGATAATAAAGTGGACAAACTACAGGAATGTATATCCTACCAACGGGACATTAAAAACTGTTTCACCGAGTTGTGGCTGAACGACGACAAGAATAACATACAGCGGGGTGGCGGTCTATGTATATTTGTAAACAACATCTGAGGCACGATATCTAAGGAACTCTCAAGGTTTTGTCGCCTGAGGTAGAGTATGTCATGATAAACTGTAGACCACACTATCTACCAAGAGAGTTTATCTATATTCTTTATAGCTGTCTATACAACACCACAAACTAATGCTGGCACTAAGACTGCAATCAACGAGCTGTATATGGCCATGAGCAAACAGAAAAATGCTCATCCAGAGGCGGTGCTCCTAGTGGCCGGAGACTTTAATGCAGGGAAACTTAAATCCGTTTGACCTAATTTCTACCAGCATGTAAAATGTGCAACCAGAGGGAAAAAACTCTAGACCACCTTTACTCCACACACAAAGATGGTACAAAGCTATCCCTCACCCTCCATTTGGCAAATCTGACCATAATTCTATCCTCCTGATTCCAGCTTACAAACAACAACTAAAGCAGGAAGCACTGACTCGGTCAATAAGTAAGTGGTCAGATGAAGCAGATGCTAAGCTACAATACTGTTTTGCTAGCACAGACTGGAATATGTTCAGGGATTATTACGCTGGCACTGAGGAGTACACCACATCAATCACTGGCTTCATCAATAAGAGCATCGATGACGGAGTCCCCATACTGTGTGATCACACTCTCCGTAGCCGATGTGAGTAAGACCTTTAAACAGGTCAACATTCACAAGGCCGCAGGGCCAGACGAATTACCAGGACGTGTACTCCGAGCATGCGCTGAACAACTGGCAAGTGTCTTCACTGACATTTTCAATTTCTCCCTGTCTGAGTCTGCAATACCAACATGTTTCAAGCAGACCACCGTAGTCCCTGTGCTCAAGAACACTAAGGTAACCTGCCTTAATGACTACTGACCCATAACACTCACGTCTGTAGCCATGAAGTGTTTTGAAAGGCTGGTCATGGCTCACATCAACACCATTATCCCAGAAACTCTAGACCCACTCCAATTTGCATACCGCCCCAACAGATCGACAGATAATGCAATCTCTATTGCACTCCACACTGCTCTTTCACACCTGGACAAAAGGAACACCTATGTGAGAATGCTATTCATTGACTACAGCTCAGTGTTCAACACCATAGTGCCCTCAAAGCTCATCACTAAGCTAAGGACACTGGGACTAAGCACCTCCTTCTGCAACTTGATCCTGGACTTCCTGATGGGCCACCCCCAGGTAGAAAGGGTAGGTAAAAACACATCCGTCATGCCGATCCTCAACACGGGGGCCCCTCAGGGGTGCATGTTCAATCCCCTCCTCTGTACTCCCTGTTCACTCATGACTGCACGGCCAGGAACGACTCCAACACCATCATTCAGTTTGCCGATGACACAACAGTGGTAGGCTTGATCACTGACAACAACAAGATAGCCTATAGGGAGGAGGTCAGAGACCTGGCCGTGTGGTGCCAGGACAACAACCGCTCCCTCAAAGTGACAAAGGAGATGATTGTGGACTACAGGAAAAGGAGGACTGAGCACACACCAATTCTCATCGATGGGGCTGTAGTTGAGCAGGTTGAGAGTTTCAAGTTCCTTGGTGTCCACATCACCAGCAAACTAACAAGCACAACAAGACAAGTCGTGAAGAGGGCACAACAAAACCTTTTTTTTCAGGAGACTGAAAAGATTTGGCATGTGTCCTCCGACCCTCAAAAGGTTCTACAGCTGCACCATCGTGAGCATCCTGACTGGTTGCATCACTGCCTGGTATGGCAACTGCTTGTCCAAGTACAGTCGCAAAACCATCAAGCGCTATGATGAAACAGGCTCCCATGAGGACCACCACAGACTTGGAAGACCCAGAGTTACCTCTACTGCAGAGGATAAGTTTGTTAGTTACCAGCCTCAGAAATCAGCTATTAACTGCACCTCAGAGTTCAAGTAACAGACACATCTCAACATGAACTGTTTAGAGGAGACTGCGTGAATCAGGCCTTCATAGTCGAATTGCTGCAATGAAACCACTACTAAAGGACACCAATAAGAAGAATAAACTTGCTTGGGCCAAGAAACACGAGCAATGGACATTAAACCGGTGAAAATCTGTCCTTTGGTCTGATGAGTCCAAATCTGAGTTTTTTGGTTCCAACCGCCGTGTCTTTGTGAGACGCAGAGTAGGTGAACGGCATGTGTGGTTCCCATCGTGAAACATGGAGGAGGAGGTGTAGGGGTGCTTTGCTGGTGACACTGTCTGTGATTTATTTAGAATTCAAGGCACACATAACCAGCATGGCTACCACAGCATTCTGCAGGTATACGCCATTCCATCTGGTTTGCGCTTTGTGGGACTATCATTTGTTTTACAACAGGACAGTGACACAACACACCTCTAGGCTGTGTAAGGGCTATTTGACCAAGAAAGAGAGTGAAGGAGTGCTGCATCAGATGACCTGGCCTCCACAATCACCTGACCTCAACCCCATTGAGATGGTTTGGGATGAGTTGGACCGCAGAGTGAAGGAAAAGCAGCCATCAAGTACTCAGCATATGTGGGAACTCCTTCAAGACTGTTGGAAAATAATTCCTCATGAAGTTGGTTGAGAGGATGCCAAGAGTGTGCAAAGCTGTCATCAAGGCAAAGGGTGGCTAATTTGAGGAATCTATCATCTAAAATCTATTTTAATTTGTTTTAACACTTTTTTTGGTTACTACATGATTCCACATGCGTTATTTCATAGTTTTGATGTCTTCACTATTGTTCTACAATGTAGACAAATGTAAAAAATTAAGAAAAACCCTTGAATGAGTAGGTGTGTCCAAAGTTTTGACTGGTACTGTATGTCTGTACCATGACTCTGGGTGTGTGATGGGTCAGTACCTGATAGAGAGCACCAAGGCAGGTTAAAGGTTAAATAATAACTCCAGTCTGTTAGCAGACGTAGGTAAATCTCTATAAGAGAAATCAAGGGAGTGTTAGGGAGGAAGGAAGGTCTATCATCATCAAGCAGCACCACTCTGGGCCCGCTTCATCCTCAACAGAAAGTTCCTCTTCTCCTCCAGGAGTTCCTGGATGCGTTTGTTCCGTGTTCTCTCCCGGAGGAACACCCGGCTCCGTCTGAGGATCAGGTTGTTTTGGGAGATGACATTGTCTACTCCGATGATCTGGTTGTAGAGAACGTCAATGGAGTTATTCTCGCTGGTCTCCTCCTGGTGGCTTAGCGGCCACATGTGCTTTTTGGTTGTTGTTGTTATGGGAGGCTTGGCTGTCATTTGCTCTGTCATTAACTCTGTTGTTGGCCCTACCGTGGTTGTTGTGGGAACAATGGAGCTCACAGATATGTACTCCGTGATTTCCGGCCAATCAAGGGTGGTCATATCTATGATATCATCCCTGGGGACTGTAGGAATCATCACTGTGATGTCATCATCATAAGGCATGGTTCCAATGGGCATTGTGACATCACCACCGCTGGACATTGTGACATCAGTGTATGGGATGGTTCCACTGGGCGATGTCACATCCTCAAAGTAGTTAGTTTCAGTTGGCTTTAGGACATCATCCATGTAGTATGGGCTGCTGGGAGTTGAGGTTTCTGCCCCTGTTATGTCATAGCTGTGAATGGGGGTCACTGTGGTGTCATTGCTGATAAAGGTGAAGTTAACGTTTGAGTCAGTAAACAGGCTGCTGGGAGTTGTAGTGTATATGCTGGTGCTGGTGGAGAGGGTGAAGAAGGGGTAACTTCTGGTTGTGTCTCTGGGGGTCACACTGTGCTCTGGGGTCGTGTGTATGGGGAAGGGGTATGTGGTGAAGTATGGGTGGGGTGTATAGGTGTGTGTTGTGCTCATCGGGCGCGGCGTGGTATAAGGTATATGCATTGTACTTCTTGGATGAACCGTGGGCTGAAGGGGGGTGTTGTTATCCTTGGGCCAAGGCAGAGGTCGAGGTAGGGGGCGAGGCAGCGGGCAAGCTGTGACCCGGGGAGGGAGACTGGTGGTCAGGCTGCTGTTGGTCACGTTGCTGCAGGACTTGCAGCACATGCGCCTGTAGCCTGGTAGAGCACAGTAGTGGATCAGCACCTCCATGCGACAGATCATTGACCTGTCTCCATGACAACGCTGCTTTCCTGTGGGCGAGAGAACAAAGAGTTGAGACTGGGCCAGACTGGGAATGGAGCTGTGTGTGTGTGTGTGTGTGTGTGTGTGTGTGTGTGTGTGTGTGTGTGTGTGTGTGTGTGTGTGTGTACAGTACAGTACAGTACAGTACCACTCAAAAGTTTGGACACACCTACTCATTCAAGGGTTTTTCTTTATTTTTTACTATTTTCTACATTGTGGAATAAAAGTGAAGACATCAAAACTATGAAATAACATCTGGAATCATGCAGTAACCAAAAAGGTGATAAACATATTAAATATATTTTATATTTGAGATTCTTCAAAGTAGCCACCCATTGCCTTGATTAAAGATTTGCACACTCTTGGCATTCTCTCAAGCAGCTTCATGAGGTAATCACCTAGGAAAGCATTTCAATTAACTGGTGTGCCTTGTTAAAAGTTCAATTGTGGAATTTCGTTCCTTCTTAATGCGTTTGAGCCAATCAGTTGTGTTGTGACAATGTAGGGGTGGGATACAGAAGATAGCTTATTTGGTAAAAGACCAAGTCCATATTATGGCAAGAACAGCTTAAATAAGCAAAGAGAAACAACAGTCCATCATTACTTTAAGACATGAAGGTCAGTCAATCCGGAAAATGCCAAGGACTTTAAACGTTTTCTTCAAGTGCAGTTGCAAAAACCATCAAGCACTATGATGAAACTGGCTCTCATGAGGACTGCTACAACAAAGGAAGACCCAAAGTTACCTCTGCTGCAGAGGATAAGTTCATTAGAGTTAACTGCACCTCAGATTGTAGCCCAAATAAATGCTTCACAGAGTTCAAGTAACAGATACATCTCAACATCAACTGTTCAGAGGAGACTGCATGAATCAGGCCTTCATGGTCGAATTTCTGCAAAGAAACCACTACTAAAGGACATCAATAATAAGAAGAGATTTGCTTGGGTCAAGAAACGCGAGCAATGGACATTAGACAAGTGGCAATCTGTCCTTAGGTCTGATGAGTCCAAATTTGAGATTTTTAGTTCCAACCGCCATGTCTTTGTGAGACACAGAGAAGGTGAAGAAATGATCTCCGCATGTGTTTCTCCCACCGTGAAGCATGGAGGAGGAGGTGTGAGGGTTTGGGGGTGCTTTGCTGGTGACAATGTCTGTGATTTATTTAGAATTCAAGGCACACTTTTCCAGCGTGGCTACCACAGCATTCTGCAGCGATAACGCCATCCCATCTGGTTTGCACTTAGTGGGACTGTAACTGGTTTTTCAACAGGACAAAACACACATCCGGGCTGTGTAAGGGCAATTAGATCAAGGGGATTGATGGAGTGCTGCATCAGATGACCTGGCCTCCACAATCACCCGACATCAATCAATTGAGATGGTTTGGGATGAGTTGGACTGTAGAGTGAAGAAAAAGCAGCCAACAAGTGCTCAGCATATGTGGGAACTCCTTCAATACTGTTGGAAAACAATTCCTCATGAAGCTGATTGAGAGAATGCCAAGAGTGTGCAAAGCTGTCATCAAGACAAAGGGAGACTACTTTAAAAATATATTTAGATTTTTTAGTAACACTTGGTTACGTTTGGTTACTACATGATTCCATATGTGTTATTTCATAGTTTTGATGTCTTGACTATTATTCTACAATGCAAAAAAAATAGCAAAAATAAAGAAAAAGTGTATAAGAATAAGTGTCCAAACCTTTGACTGGTACTGTACGTTTACACACGGTGCAGAGAAAAGTAGTAGAGGTAGTAAAGCCAGACCATTAGCAGGTAGTGCAGGAAGGAAGAAGAAGTAAAAGGAAACCCAAGCACCTATCGACAGAGTCGATAGATTAGTCAATAGCAACTGAAGAAGAGTGGTTTGGGCTCTCTTTTGTGGTGCTGGAACAGTAACCTGGCTCTCTTGTGTTGTGTTGTGATGCTGGAACAGTAACCTGGCTCTGTTGTGTTGTGTTGTGATGCTGGAACAGTAACCTGACTCTCTTGTGTTGTGGTGCTGGAACAGTAACCTGGCTCTGTTGTGTTGTGGTGTTGAAACAGCAGCCTGACTCTTTCAGACCAAACTGACATTTTCTGACATCTCATCTGTCTTCTTTATTAGTTTCAGATTAGAACCATCAATTTATTACATCAATATCACTCTATAAATGTTTCGAATGCAGGATAAGAGGGTGGATCTTATTTAATTTAGTCTTTCTTTATTACTTTCATGGCAATATCACGTTATAGGACAATGTTTAAGCCTTTGTAAAGTTGGATCAATCTGTGAGTTGAATTCCACTGGAAGCTTGTTCTGCGCCCTCACGAAGCCAAACCATCACAAATTCAGGAGGAGAGAGTGAGAGCGCTTTTTAAAATATTTTTTTTATTTATACAACTTTGCAGTTGATAATGACAGGAACTGAAACAATGAGATGTACTCCCTCCTCAATATATAGATATATTATTTTCTTAAGAAAAATAAATAAACTGTATCGAAAGGTACAAGTTCACAGTCACTTTGGTAAAACACTTCATTACTTTGAAATCAACCAATCAATCCGTTTAGTTAATCAATTGATAGTAAGTCAAATTAATAAATTACATAAATTAATACATAGATTTGGATGTTGAATAAATAAAATACAGAATTATCCATGATGAATGATGTAAAAACTTGAATGGCACGTTTAAGTGTCATATGAAACATTTACAAAACATGAACACATTTTTCCCTGATAAATCAAAGTGCATATAGACGCAGTGCACATAGTTCTTCTGAATGTTTCCCCGACGTCAATCCAACGTCAGCCCAACGTCAGCCAGCCCCACCCATCAGGCTAGTGAAGCCATGAAACAGTTACCCATAGTATAGAATATTATATATATATATTTTCCATAAGTAAGAAGATAACAGTCATGAACATTATTAAACACAGTCAACACCAATGTTATATACAGTATCGCACTGCAAGGTCTGGCATCATTGGCCTCCTACCGTCCGACTCCAGCACGAAACCTCAGATAGCTCGCTACATATTCACAACAGAAACATGTGATCACAATACAATGACAAGCCTGAAGTGTTTTTGTAGATGCCGTCGTCAGTGTGTCGATCGATACCCGTGGCCCTTTGTAAACCGTACGCCGGTCGTCAGACCTTGTTCCAAACCCTATGTTTGTTGTAGGTTCTGATGGTTTTCGTGTGAGTTTGCTTGTTGGTTTGAAGCTGCCTCTAAGTGAATAATACATGTTTTGATGAGTAAAGCCATCTCTTTCACAGATAAATGCCATTACATTCAATCCAAGATAAGGCATTGTTCATGTGTTTATTGTTCATCACAAAAGGAAAAAACAAAATTGGATGATTTTCAAATGAAGGTCTATGAGGTATTTCTGTATCAGTGTTGTATGTCTATGAGAAGCCTGCAATGAACACACACACTCACATACGCACACGCACACACAAACATGCACAGACACGCATCAACATGCACACACAGTGACTCATACACACACACACACAGTCTCAGACACACACACACACACACACACACACACACACACACACACACACACACACACACACACACACACACACACACACACACACACACACACACACACACACACACACACACACACACACACACACACTATGAGTTCAAACGGCTAAGGGATGCAAATGCATGCATGACAAAAACGTGATCCTTTCCCGAAAGAAAATAACAAGCAACAGTAAACCACTTATCCATCTGAGAAAATGGAGAGGCAACTAACTGACCAAGTCCTGCATAATATCGGTCTATACCCCCTTTCCTCCCTAAAACTTTCCTCTTTTTAAATATCAACTTCTGTGTTAATGTAAAATCAATAAAAAAATACACATAACAGTCAAGGATCGAAGTGATCAATAGCAGTCCGTAGGATTAGGCAAATAAGCTACAGCTTATTCATGGTAAAAGATTATTATTATTTATATTATTGTTACTCATATAGATTTTAGATGTGTATATATATTTGTATATATATATATATATATATATATATATATATATATATATATATATATATATATATATATATATATATATATATATACAAATATATTTATAGATGTATTTGTTTTAAAGTTTGCAAGCACAAATAAGCTGCATTTATTGAACTTTAATATAACAGTCAAAGAGGATGGTTGATGAGGTGGTGAAATGGGAAGCAACCTCACATGGTAAAACTACCCTGTTTTTATTAGCATTTTACTCTTCTTCACTCTCGGCCTCTTCACCCAACAGCTCTGTGTACAATAATCCTAAAAAGTGTTTGTTTGTGTCAACTCCTGTCCCTGTGCTGAATTTCTGTCAGTCTGAGAATGGGACCTAGAACGAGATAAACCTTTGTTCTCATTCTAGAATGGAACCAGGATGTGAGATGAGCACTTTAGCAAAGATGTCCTCATTGTGACAAGATCACATTCACAATAAAGCTTTTTTAAACTTTTTTTTTTCTTTTTCTTTTCATTATTTTCACACCTGTCGCCCTCAAACGATGACGGCACGGTGACAAAAAAAGTGCACCCCGCATCTCAGGAGTGTGAACCATGACGACTTGCAACTAGCTCGCGCAAAACATGGCCGCCAAACAGAGGGGCCTCTCATGACTCACTGGCTCAACCATGCCACTAAGAGCCGCCAATCAAACCTGCTTGTCTTTTTCCATTTCCACCTTCTCTTCAATGTTTAAATGTTTTTCTTTTTAGTTTCGACTGGCCAGCGGTTACAACACAATGCTCCACAAAGGAGAGAGAGAGATAAGAGAAGAGAGAGACAGAGCAAGAGAGAACCAACCAACCAATCAGCACACAGGAGCCAGAGACCTCCCCCAATCAGAGCTGTCTCAGACACAGAGAGAGAGAGAGACACACACGCCCCAAAAGAGAAGCGAAAAGCTGGCGCTCGCTCGAGGGCGCGGCCACAGGCACGGACACGGGGAGGGGTGGGGGGTGGTCAGGGGGTAAGCCTGCCCCCGGGACCCCTAGCCCAGGCCTGTTGCAGGGTGAAGAGGACAGAGAGAGAGGGCAAGGTCCAGGTCAGGACCGCCATGCACCGGAGGTTGGGCCCAGAGCTATAAAGGGATGGTTTTTTACGTGAGCTGTTCCTCTGGTAGGGCAAGTCTGGGTCAGGGCGGGACAGCCACTGGATCAGGATGTTGCCATTCTTATTCAGGTCCGACGAGCCTCCTGGAGATTGAGAAAGGAGGGAATAATATCAGAGAGGAAAATGAGTATGAGTTCATCAGGAGAGAGTTATACTCCCCACTACCTATACTAACTTACTTTCAGCCACTGACTTCTTTAAAAATAACTTGTTGTGTATAGCGTAATGGGGCCAGGTAATACTTACTTGGACATGGCGCCAAGCGACAGATGCGGATGGTGTCTGGCTTGCTGTCCAGGCAGAGACCGATGGTGTTGTCACGCGTGTGACACAATGCCTGCCTCTGCTGTGTCCCATTGGCACACGTCACCGAGCACTGTGGTCACACGAGCATAGAAAGAGAGTGGGAGAATAGGCTACACACAACAACCTCCAACATCATAAACACACACACCTACACACACACAGACTCCATACCACACATCTACATGCATACAAACTAAATAATAAGCCCCTAGGTATTCATCCACCAGAACCCCCCTCTACCCCCAGCCTCCCATCCTTACCTGTGACCAGGGCCCTACTCTCCACTGTGCAGGGCAGAGCTCTCTGTTGCAGGGCCTGCGTGCCTCAGGCCGGTCGTCATTGCAGTACTTGCTGTGAATGGAGCGCTTGTTGCCGTTGTCTAAGGGCTGAACACAGCGGACGGACCTCACCTGGTACCCTGTTTTACCGCACGACTTACTGCATGGCTCCCACGGACCATCCTCCCAGCTACAAGGAACAAGAGAGAGTTAGAGGGAGGCACAGACAAAAACATACCTCAAGGCCTTGTTCCATTTCGGTTACTAGCCCTTTGCTCTCCAACCTCTTTGGTGTTCACAGGTTTAGTGTAGGGACCAAGGAGTGACATTGAACAGTGGCCTACTTCTACGTAAACCTGAAGAATAACCACGCAAACATATCCAATACGTACATAGGCTGTGAGCACTCCTTCTGGTTGCAGTCTCTGCTGATGGCGCGAGGCTTCTTGATGTTCTCACAGTAGCGTCGGTGGACCATCTTACTGTCCGCTCTCCTTCTACAGCCGAACCGGGTGTACTGCTTACCTTTTAAGGCCGGACACACACAAACATCTGTTAGGCAAAGAGCACCACATCCAAATCTCCTATCATGTTCCCCAGTCTCCCGGTGTCTTCCTGTGCTAGTGGTGTCACTGTAAAATACCTCCCCCACAGGGCTTGGAGCAGAAGGACCATTTCTTCAGGGCCCACTCGTAGAAGGAGGTGTCATCCAGCAGCATGTTGTTCTCTATTGCAGACAGCAGGTCCATGTGGATGATGTACTTATAGGAAAGGGTCACCTTGGCATCTCCATGGGACTGCACCTGGACACAGGGAGACAACGTCACAATCATATTAGTATAGGTCACATATATAAAGCAAATGTCAGGACTGGAAATGTCATAAACTCAATGCTAGCAGTGACGTAATTCTGAACCGTCAAAATCAAGCTATAACAATCATATATGGTAAGGATTAAGTGTGTATTTTGTGACTTGTATGAGTGTTTGTGTGTGTGTGTGTGTGTGTGTGTGTGTGTGTGTGTGTGTATGTGTGTGTGTGTATGTGTGTGTGTGTGTGTGTACCATGATGAGGACTCCATGTCTGAGTGGTCCGTTGGTCTGTAGTGTCTCCTTGTCATGGTCATTATTCATGTATTCCCACTCCACACCCTTCTCTATGACCGCACGGGATTCTGGGAGGTCTCCCTCTGCATTCAGGAAGAACTGTCCTGATGCCTGGTTCTTCACCGCTGGGGAGGGAAGTGGAGTTATAAACTGGAATACTCACACTTACACACACACACACGCAGGCACACACACACACGCACACATTTTGTACCTAGGATGTGTGCGGTTGGCTTAATCTCTTGGATTAGTAGGTGTCTCGCCCCTCGAGGGATTTCAAGTACTTTGAGGAAACCTGAAATGAAAACACCACATTACCCTGAGGTCCAGAAACCCACAGAGAAGACATCTTTTCAACTTTGTCAGGATCCATTTTCATTCAACTTTCATTCAACTTTATTGTTCAGGGCTAATTTCTGTGTACACGGGGTACATTTCAAATACAATTTTAACTGCTCTTAGTTTTGCCAGCCAGAGTCATCAACAGTAAATTCCAGGAAATGTATCAAAATTGTTTTTTCCTTATTTCAGCTGGATGATATTTATTTAATATGAGGTCATGGTATAGTGATTCACATCATCATTGGGCGGTGATCCTGCTCATATGGTAATGCTTTGAACAGGACATGATTCTAGCCAGGGGCAATGTCCACAAAGCGTCTGATTAGGAGTGCTGATCTGTCCATACAATATCATTCATTATGATCTAAAATAGCGAAACTGATCCTAGATCAGCACTCCTACACTGAGGATTTGTTGATAAGGGCCAAGCTCATTATCTCCATGTGACCAGTAGAGGGGGCTCTTTAGTTAGCTATCCAGTGAAGTTGTGACCACTTCATCAGAATAGGACTCAGGCCAGGAAAACAACCTCATCTATCTCACTTCCTGCACTGTTTTCATGCTCTTTCATGTTCCAAGGTCTGACAACTCAGTTACATATTACCTTATTGGTCTCAGTCTGCCACAGTGGTGTGTGTGTGTGTGTGTGTGTGTGTGTGTGTGTGTGTGTGTGTGTGTGTGTGTGTGTGTGTGTGTGTGTGTGTGTGTGTGTGTGTGTGTGTACCTTGTTTCTTGGCACTGCGAGTGAAGTTGCCCTTGATGATCTTGCAGCTGGAGTTGTCTCCTCCACAGACGCCACATTTATCCTCCTGTTGGGAGGACCCTACCACGCTGTCACAGCCTACTTTCTGCAACACACACGCAGGCACACACACACACACACACACACACACACACACACACACACACACACACACACACACACACACACACACACACACACACACACACACACACACACACACACACACACACACACACACACACACACACACACACCTAGAGTATTATGGACACACACATAAACTTCAAAGTTATGAACACTGACACACACACCTCACACAGTTGCACACAGTCACACACACACATATAATTAGGGTTGAAATATTTTTTGTAAACCTACTTATATTTGACAACAAATACACTGCTATATTTATGGACACACACACTGACCTCACAGTCCCCGCGCACACACACGCTGTAGGGGTCTTTATATGAGCAGCGCGTGCCGTCTTGGACCAGCCTCTGCATGTTGATCTTGTCTCGGGTCTCCGTGGACTGGCAATGCAGGTGGCAGCGCTGCTTAGCTGCACAACCCATACACACACGTTACAACACTTGATTTACATCCATCGCTAGTAGAACAGAACCACACAGAAACATTGTCTTAAGACACAGAGCCCGAATTGTGCCAAGCTTCACCTCTATTTTCCATGTTCTCCTGCAGTTTGAGTGTGTATGCAATGTGACTATATCTGACAGTATTACAGAACAGGCTGTGATGGGGATCTGGATTTATACTATATAGGTGAATCCCAGAGTCAGTCTGCAGAGAAAACGTGAAAGTGGAGGGGGAGGTTAAAAGAAGTACTAGCCAAGCCCAGCATATATCCCCTACAATAAGGACATAGCTCAGAGTTATTTACCCTTTGTGTGGGCAATGGAGGATCTCTGTCTAGCCCATATGTGTTTATGTAATCTCCAGAGCCAGACGTGTGTATACACCGACTATGCAATAGCTATAAAGTCTGGCATGCAAGATTGGATTTAAGTGGATTTGAATGTTCATTATGTATGTAAACTTGCTGCAAAACAAATTGCCCAAGGATTGACTCAACTATGTAAACCACAGAATCCCGATATTATTTACATTTTATAGACGCTCTTATCCAGAGTGACTGCATACATTTTTGTACTGGTCCCCCATGGGAATGGAACCCTGGCATTGCAAGCACCATGGTCTACCAACTGAGCCACACGGGACCTGATCTGAGATGACTCGAACTATGTCTCCGGTATGTAATGTTCCAAATGCACTGTGATGACCTTACTGATATTACAAAGTATTAGAAACGCTCAGATTGGGATGTGAGTACTCATTGACTCATGCCGATACACAGTCCCTCACTCCCTCACTCCTCCAGCCAGAGTCCCCAGAGAGGGAGCCGATGCCACAGATCATCCCAGAGGGAGAGAAAGTTCTCTGGGTGAGATTGCCCTTACCAGCTGGACTCTGGATGACCAAAGCAGCTGGAACAATCAATGCTTGTAGAAAGTGTTTTTTTTTAAACTGTAGAGCAATGTTACGAGGATGTTTATGGCTAAAAACACAACATTGACAGTATTTTACAACAGGTGTAATTAATTATTAGATTTCGAGCAAAGTCTAGATTTTCATACAGACTCACTCTAGTTCTCTCACACTATCTCTAAACCCTGGAGATGAAAACACACTAATGGAATTCATTCTAACTTCTCTCCTTTCCCCCCTTCTCTATCTTCCCCTCTCTCTCTCCCCTCTCTTGCACGTACTTGAGACAATGTGGAGAAAATTATTTAGCATGTGGACTGGATCTGCAAGCCTCACAAACTCTTTAAACTCATACTCACACTTATAGATGAGGTAAGGGCGTTTTTTTGGAGATGGCGAGAAAAAAGGGATGTTATGGGGATCCCATTCTGGGTTCTGATGGTTTAAACACATACAGTATGACTATGTTCTGTGATTCACAACAGCTGACGAGCTGAGAAAAGAGGGAGGGAGGGGGGATGGGAGGGAGAGAGAGAGCGACCAACACACCGACTAAGACTGACCGGCGCACCGAACAACACACAGACTAACACACCTACCGACCGACCAACACACAGACAGACAGGCTAAAAAAGAGCTCAGATGATTAAGTGGAGTGAGATAGGTTAGAGATAGAAGAGAGTGTTTTTTAAAAAGGGCTTCAAGAAAGGGGTTGTCGTTTTAAGAAAGGTTCAAAGGCGAGGGTTCTGTTTTTTTAAGATGGGTGCTTTCACACTAGTCAGCAGCAAACCAGCTGTCAGTGACCATAACAGCCCCCCCCCCCCAAAAAAAAAACACACAAAAAAACACACACAGAACATCTTCTTCCCAATCTGCCTCCACACAAGAGGAGCTGACTTATGTCCCACAACCCACCATTTCAGGAAGTCTGTGTGTAGGCTACTTACGTTCCGTGTGTTCATAAGGCAGCCAGTGGTGCTTGTTGTTGTGGAACTCAAACTCAGGGTCCAAGCTACGGCACTGCTCCTCCCTGAAGTCACTGTACAGCTCCTCACACTCCTGGCTGTTACACAGCTGGAACTGGTGGTTAGTCCCCAGACAGGTACGACCTCCATTAGCAGGCCTGGAGACAACAGTGAAATGTTTTATTTAACCAGGCATGTCAGTAAGAACAAATTCTTATTTACAATGACGGCCTACCCCGGCCAAACCTGGACCACTCTGGGCCAATTGTGCCCCGCCCTATGGGACTCCCGACTACGGCCGGTTGTGATACAGCCTGGAAATCAAACCAGGATCTGTAGTGACACCTCCAGCACTGAGATGCAGTGCCTTAGACCACTGCGCCACTCAGGAGCCCATTCACTTGGTACATGTGAACAGTGAATATGTTCTGTTCTGTTAGGACAAGCTCTAACGCTCTAGAACCATGATACTATGCAAGCATTGCTAGGTAGATTTGTCAGTAGTTAGGGTAAAGAAAATACCGTACCTGGGGTTGTTGCATTCACGGGTTCTAAACTGCACCCCTCCTCCACAGGTACGAGTACAGGACCCAAACTGGCTCCACATGTCCCACCCACCATCCTGCTTTATCATGTCAATGGTCAGCCAGATACAGTGACCTTTGAAGCAGTGCTGTGATAGGACGAGAGAGGGGGAGAAACTGTAGGATGGTATTATTTTTACCATTAGGGTGGTGTGTGTGTGTGTGTGTGTGTGTGTGTGTGTGTGTGTGTGTGTGTGTGTGTGTGTGTGTGTGTGTTTGTGTGTTTGTGTGTGTACAGTACCAGTCAAAGGTTTGGACACACCTACTCATTCAAGGGTGTTTATTTATTTTTTTACTATTTTCTACATTGTAGAATAATAGTGAAGACATCAAATCTATGAACTAACACATGTGGAATCATATAGTAACCAAAAAACTGTTAAACAAATCTAAATGAAGTAATATTTTAGATTCTTCAATGTGGCCACCTTTTGCCTTGATGACAGCTTTGCACAGTCTTGGCATTCCCTCAATTAGCTTCACCTGGAAAGCTTTTCCAACAGTCTTGAAGGAGTTCCCACATGCTGAGGACTTATTGGCTGCTTTTCCTTCACTCTACGGTCCAACTCATCTCAAACCTTCTCAATTGGTTTGTGATTGGGTGACTGTGGAGGGCAGGTCATCTGATGCAGCACTCTATCACTCTCCTTCTTGGTAGAATTGCCCTTACACAGCCTGGAGGTGTGTTGGGTCATTGTCCTGTTAAAAAACAAATGGTAGTCCCACTAAGTGGCAGGTAGCCTAGTGGTTAGCGTGTTGGGCCGATAACTGAAAGGTTTCTAGATCGAATCCATGAGCTGACAGATTTAAAAACTTGTCATTCTGCCCCTGAACAAGGCAGTTAACCCACTGTTCTTAGGCTATCATTGTAAATAAGAATTTGCTATAAACTGACTTGCCTAGTTAAATAAAAACTAATAAAAGTACAAACCAGATGGGGTGGTGTATTGCTGCAGAATACTGTGGTAACCATGCTTGAATTCACCATTACACCTCTTCCATGCTTCACGCTGGGAACCACATCTACGGAGATCATCCATTCACCTACTCTGCATCTCCCAAAGAACCAAAAATCTTAAATTATGACTCATCAGACCAAAGGACATATTTCTACCGGTCTAATGTTCTTGGCCCAAGCAACTCTCATCTTCTTATTGGTGTCCTTTAGTAATAGTTTCTTTGCAGAAATTCGACCATGAAGGCCTGATTCACGCAGTCTCCTCTGAACAGTTGATGTTGAGAAGTGTCTGTTACTTGAACTCTGTAAAGCATTTATGTGTGTCACGCCCTGACCTTAGATAGCCTTTTTATGTCTCTATTTGGTTTGGTCAGGGTGTGATTTGGGTGGGCATTCTATGTTCTGTTTTCTATGTTTTTGTATTTCTATGTTTTGGCCAGGTATGGTTCTCAATCAGGGACAAATGTCCATCGTTGTCTCTGATTGGGAATCATACTTAGGCAGCCTTTTCCCTTTTGTCATTGTGGGAAGTTGTCTTTGTTAGGGGCACTATAGCCCTTGTAAGCGTCAAGGTCGTTTCCTTGATTTCTTGTTTTGTTGGCGATGTTTGACTAAATAAAAGAAAATGTACGCTCACCACACTGCACCTTGATCTTCCTTGAACAATGGCCGTGACAATGTGGGCTGCAATCTGAGGTGCAGTTAACTCTAATGAACTTATCCTCTGCAGCAGAGGTTTCTCTGGGTATTCCTTTCCTGTGGCAGTACTCATGAGAGCCAGTTACATCAAAGTGCTTCATGGTTTTAGTGACTGCACTTAAAGAAAGTTCTTGAAATTTTCCGGATTGACTGACCTTCAAGTTTTAAAGTAATGATGGACTGTTGTTTCTCTTTGCTTATTTAAGCTGTTCTTGCCATAATATGGACTTGGTCTTTTACCAAATAAGCTATCTTCTGTATACCACCCCTACCTTGTCACAACACAACTGATTGGCTCAAATGCATTAAGAAGGAAAGAAATTTCACAAATTAACTTTTAACAAGGCAAACCTGTCAATTGAAATGCATTCCAGGTGACTACCTCATGAAGCTGCTTGAGAGAATGCCAAGAGTGTGTAGAAAATGTTAAAAATAAAGAAAAACCCTTGAATGAGTAACTGTGTCCAAACTTTTGACTGGTACTGCCTGCGTGCGTGTGTGTACCTTCCCATCCCCACACATGGTGCCATCGATGGGTGGTCCTTTCTTGGTCTTGCAAAAGAAGGGGTTGTCAGGGTGGCTGCACCACAGCTGTTTGCAGGGGTCAAACGTCCGGTACTGCAATGGACAGACAGAGAAGACTCCTCACACACACATCCTCTCACATTAATACACACACAGCCAGTAACTGGGTCTTTACCAAAAACATATAGTATCACCAGACAAGGCAGGTGACTTGCAACAGGTCACTCTTTCTCATATACAGACACCAAGACACTGGGAGTAGCTAACATCACAGAACATTCCAGAAATCACCTCAGACCTACTACACCAGAGAGAACAGATCAATTGGACCATTGACTGTACTGCACATGTACAAGAAAAATATACAAAACCTCAACATCTATAAGGGTCCAGACGGCAGTGTACTGTAGTAGTCCTTCACTGTTTCACTGTTACAACAACACGGCTGTACAGGAGGCCAAAGAGCATGCAGACAAAACCAAAGAGGATGAGGAGAGAGAGACTCTCTGACTGAGAGAACCTGCAGGTCTGTGGGGTCAGAGAGGAGGCAGGGAGAGCAGAATGTGATGGGTAAGAGGTCAACTGTCAATTGTTGCCCCACAGAGTAGGATAATGTTGTCCTTATTCAGTTGTACGTTCCATGGCCCTAATGGGGACGGTTAACTAATAGTTCTAATCATTTCTAAATGGAGTCTCTGCTTCTTCTGTCTTTCACCTGTTACCCTCCGTTCCCCCCCTCGGTCCCCCTTTTCCACAATAACAAAGCCCACCCAGACTCTCTACCCAGAATGACCTCAGGTGACCCCTACAGTTGAGCCCACAACAGGGTCAAAGGTCAGCCTGCGGTTGGCACTGATGACATCAGCCTGGTAGGCTGGCACGCGACACTGCAGGATCCTAAACCTGATCATAGGAAAGCAGCTCTCGCACCAGACCTTTCTTTCTGCCTGGAAAGGACTTCTCTTTCTTCCCATCCCTTTTCCAATATCTTTGCCAATATCGCTTTCTGAATGGCCAAATAGTGACACATAGATTTACAGTGAAAGGCGCCGTGTGTGTGTGTGTGTGTGTCAGTGTTGAGCTCATTTGCTATGGTTCACTTTTTTCTGGCTCGCTGTCTGGGAGAAATCCAGAACTCTTTTCCTTTTTGGCACTAAATGAAAACTAAAAAAGTGTATGTTTAGAATTCTGCAGAACACATGCCAGTCACGATCATGTGACGATGGGCAGAACGGAAGATAAACAAGTAACGATGAGAACCATACTGATAATCAGAAGAAAAAGAAAGTGGCCACATCGCTCCGAGGGGGAGGATAGGGGGGTAACCTTACCTGTGTTCCAGCCTGGCCCACCTTTTGCAGCTAAAGGAATGAATGGTTTGACAAGAGAATAAAGGGTAATCTAGCAACGAGTGCAAAGCCCTGCAAAGAGTAGGTCAGCTCAACTCTCATCTCTCAATCACAAAACAACTCCCGAGATACAAAGATAAGATCTTCAGTCAGTGTCAAGATGCCTTGAGGGACAGACCTATTCAAGTGGGGACTTACATGGAGTGTAACAAACATTAGGACCACCTTCCTAATATTGAGTTGCACCCCCCCACCCCTTTTTTTCCCCTCAGAATAGCCTCAATTTGTCTGAGCATAGACTCTGCAAGGTGTTGAAAGCATTCCACAGGGATTCTTGACTCCTTTGCTTCCCACAGTTGTGTCAAGTTGGCTGGATGTCCTTTGGGAGGTGGACCATTCTCGATGCACACGGTAAACTGTTGAGAGTGGAAAACCCAGCATCGTTGCAGTTCTTGACACAAACTGGTGGGACTGGCAGCTACTACCATACCCCGTTCAAAGTCCCCGTTCAAAGTCTTGCCCATTCACCCTCTGACTGGAAAATATACACAATCCATGTCTCCATTGTCTCAAGGCATACAAATCCTTCTTTAGTCTCCTCCCCTTCATCTACACCGATTGAAGTGGATATAGCAGATAAGGGATCATAGCTTTCCCTTGGATTCACCTGGTCAGTCTATGTTGTGGAAAGAGCAGGTGTTCATAATGTTTTTACACTCAGTGTATGTCAGTAGGGACTGAAGTGAGGAGTGAAGACTTATTTTATTGCGGTGTGGATGTTATCCATGTAACCCTGCTCATCACGGTATCATTGGGGACTGAAGTGAGGAGTGGGGACTTATTTTATTGCGGTGTGGATGTTATCCATGTAACCCTGCTCATCACGGTATCATTGGGGACTGAAGTGAGGAGTGGGGACTTATTTTATTGCGGTGTGGATGTTATCCATGTAACCCTGCTCATCACGGTATCATTGGGGACTGAAGTGAGGAGTGGGGACTTATTTTATTGCGGTGTGGATGTTATCCATGTAACAATGGTCATCACGGTATCATTGGGGACTGAAGTGAGGAGTGGGGACTTATTTTATTGCGTTGTGGATGTTATCCATGTAACCCTGCTCATCACGGTATCATTGGGGACTGAAGTGAGGAGTGGGGACTTATTTTATTGCGGTGTGGATGTTATCCATGTAACCCTGCTCATCACGGTATCATTGGGGACTGAAGTGAGGAGTGGGGACTTATTTTATCGCGGTGTGGATGTTATCCATGTAACCCTGCTCATCACGGTATCATAAGGGACTGAAGTGAGGAGTGGGGACTTATTTTATTGCGTTGTGGATGTTATCCATGTAACCCTGCTCATCACGGTATCATTGGGGACTGAAGTGAGGAGTGGGGACTTATTTTATTGCGGTGTGGATGTTATCCATGTAACCCTGCTCATCACGGTATCATTGGGGACTGAAGTGAGGAGTGGGGACTTATTTTATTGCGGTGTGGATGTTATCCATGTAACCCTGCTCATCACGGTATCATTGGGGACTGAAGTGAGGAGTGGGACTTATTTTATTGCGTTGTGGATGTTATCCATGTAACCCTGCTCATCACGGTATCATTGGGGACTGAAGTGAGGAGTGGGGACTTATTTTATCGTGGTGTGGATGTTATCCATGTAACCCTGCTCATCACGGTATCATAAGGGACTGAAGTGAGGAGTGGGGACTTATTTTATTGTGTTGTGGATGTTATCCATGTAACCCTGCTCATCACGGTATCATTGGGGACTGAAGTGAGGAGTGGGGACTTATTTTATTGCGGTGTGGATGTTATCCATGTAACCCTGCTCATCACGGTATCATTGGGGACTGAAGTGAGGAGTGGGGACTTATTTTATTGCGGTGTGGATGTTATCCATGTAACCCTGCTCATCACGGTATCATTGGGGACTGAAGTGAGGAGTGGGACTTATTTTATTGCGTTGTGGATGTTATCCATGTAACCCTGCTCATCACGGTATCATTGGGGACTGAAGTGAGGAGTGGGGACTTATTTTATTGCGGTGTGGATGTTATCCATGTAACCCTGCTCATCACTGTATCATTGGGGACTGAAGTGAGGAGTGGAGACTTATTATATCGCGGTGTGGATGTTATCCATGTAACTCTGCTCATCACGGTATCTTAAGGGACTGAAGTGTGAAGGGGTTGGCTTTTCAACTGCTGGCACCACTACAGTGGGTACTTGTTATTGTGGTAACATATATGAATCTAGTATGTATATATTAGTATAAGCAATAGTTAGTGCATATGTTAGTATACCACTCGTTCCTTTGGGAAATTCTTACCGCGGTGCACATCATGTAGCCCACGCCGAAGTCGAAGCGACACTGTTCGTTCATGGAGTAGTGCAGACCAGGAAGTCTGGGCAGGGACGGCCAGTTATGTTCGTAGGGGTCATCACGGAGACATTCGTAGGATCTGGGTCAAAAGAGACATTGTGACCTAACAGTGTTGTCACATTCATTTCAGGTTTTATATTCAGTGAATTAAAACAGAGTAGCCACGATTCTATTAAGATGTTTAAAAAAAACTTTGTTTGGAACAATAGTTGCAGAAAAAATTGAGTTCAGGATCCTTCCTCAGGCTGCATGATTTTTTTGATGTGGGAGAATGTAATAGTCATTAACAGAAGCTCTGTATGATGTGACCACTGACAGCCCTTTTAAAGTGGAGTTCCGTTTGTTTGTTCGGTTGTTTGTTTGATGTTGGAGTCATTCAGTTCTGGTGAAAAGGAATGTAAACAAGTGTGTAAGTGTGTTTATGTTTATGTTTATGTGTGTGTGTGTGTGTGTGTGTGTGTATGCATACGTGTGTGTATGTATATAGTAGGTGTGTGATAGACTCACTGTAGGTATCGTCCCAGCTCCTGCTGGCTACAGCGTGACCAATGGAAGCGGTGGAAAGCAGCTTGAACCAACGGGGCCATGATGCTCCCCATGTGCACCTCGTCTCCACAGCGATTCCCCTGGCCGTCGTGCTCCATACCCAGCCTGGGGGAGGGAGGAAGGGGAATTCATCAATATGTGGACAGGTATATGTATCTAATTGTATGTTTCATTGTGGATATAATGCTTTTGAATTCAAGACTTTACAGTTTGTGTGTGTGTATAAAGAGAAAACGATGCATTAAAACAATTCAGAAATCTATAATTATTGAGCAATTTATATCTATAGGCTTCATTAAGGTTTTTCTTTCATTATTTTCATCTGGCATTGGTGCGTAAGCCTACGTGTTAGGACAGAATACACAACAAACTGTATGCGCACCAAACACACGCCAATTGCCAAATGCTTTTGGGAACATGGGCAGAGAAATATTCAGGGGAAAACAATGAAGAAGTGTTAAAGAAAAACGTCATTGTTAAAAACATTTTCAAGAGAAAAAAAGCGAACTGTACAACACATTTTCTATATTTGTGAGTGTGGGTCAGATTTTTGTACTTTTGGTTGTGGTAGGGTGCAGTTGAACAAACAGCTGACCTACGCTTCACTAGTGTGTATGTACTCACACATGTCCTGTCTCGTGGGCTACCACGAAGGCAGAAGAAAAGCCATCCTCGTGGTTCAGAGTACAGCTCCTTACTGGGTGACACATCCCTGTTACTGGAGCATAACCTGAAGAAGGGAGGGGGAAAGAGAGAGGGGGGAGAGAGGGAGAGGGGGAGAGAGAGAGGGGTGTGTGAGAGAGAGAGAGAGAGAGAGAGAGAGAGAGAGAGAGGGGAGAGAGAGAGAGAGAGGGGAGAGAGAGAGAGCGAGAGAGAGAGAGAGAGACAGAGAGAGAGAGAGAGAGAGAGCATGACGATGCATAAAGCACTGTGGTCACATCGTTTGAATGAGTTCAACTTTGCTACAGTACTGTGACCTGACTGTGTCTTTCTCAGAGTTTCTCGCAGTCTCTGTCTCATTCTCTCAGTGCTCTGTTCTCTCTATCGGCAAGCAGGTCCGTTTCTGTGGTCTCTCTCTGTTCTCTCTAGCAGCTCTGTGGCTATAGTCTCTCTGTTTTCTCAAGCAGGTCTGTGGCTGTAGTCTCTCTGTGCTGTGTTCTTCATAGCAGGGCTGTGGCTGTAGTCTCTCTGTGCTGTGTTCTTCATAGCAGGGCTGTGGCTGTAGTCTCTCTGTGTTGTGTTCTTCATAGCAGGGCTGTGGCTGTAGTCTCTCTGTGCTGTGTTCTTCATAGCAGGGCTGTGGCTGTAGTCTCTCTGTGCTGTGTTCTTCATAGCAGGGCTGTGGCTGTAGTCTCTCTGTGCTGTGTTCTTCATAGCAGGGCTGTGGCTGTGGCTGTAGTGTATTGATTTTCTCTCTAGCTCAAGGCTCAAGGGTAGCTGAAGGGCTGCTGTAGACCACTGCTTTAGAGCTACAGAACTCCCCCGAGACAGGCTACTAGCCTGCTCTCACTCTGACTTCACTAAACGCAACAACACAACAGAACAAAACTGTATGTACGTTTGTGTGTGTGTGTGTTACCCTGCATGCCGGTAGGCCCAAACTCCTGTCGTGTGAGGAATATAGCGTGGTCATGGTACTCTGCATCTCCTGTGTCCTGTTTCTGCTGCAGGAAGGCCCAGCGACACACATTCTCCAGACTCTGAGACGGGTTCCCCAACTCTATCAGACTCATAGACTAGATATATATAGAGAGAGAGAGAGAGTAGAAAAGGAAAGGAAAGAGGAGAAAAAAATTGTAGCAGATGTTCAGTCTGAAGTTCGTGTGACTCTTCAATCAACTCTTCTAGTATTTCTACTTGTACATCCTCTTCTGCACATATATCACTCTAGTGTAAACTGCTCAATTGTAATTACTTCGCCCCTATTGGCCAATTTATTGCCTTACCTCGTTACTTCATTTGCACACACTGTATACAGATTTTTCTATTGTGTTATTGACTGTATGTTTATTTATTCTATGTGTAACTCTGTGTTGTTTTTGTCGCACTGCTTTGTTTTATCTTGGCCAGGTCACAGTTGTAAATGAGAACATGTTCTCAACTGGACTACCTGGTTAAATAAAGGTGAAATAAAAATACATAAAAAAATCAGGCTCAGTCAGTGACAAGAGCGTATCTAAATGTATCACGCTATTACTGATGTGTCCAGCAGGTGTCAGTATTGCATTAGCAGTTGGCCACAGGGTGGACCCGCAAGATGCCAAGGTGAGCTAAAATACCTTTGGTGTTATAGGGCTCTTACATGCTTGCCTTCGACAAAACTACAAGAATTTTAAGATGTACACATATTCTCCTACTGCAGAGTCATTTTCTTACATTCAATACTGCATTTCCTGATTCTGAATTCACAGCAATGTATTTTATACATATGAACCCAAACATACATACTTATAGAAATAAGTATTTCTTATGCAATGGTTACATTCTCCCAGAATAATACATACTCCCACATATAGACCTACATTATCTCTCTCTCTCTCTCTCTCTCTCTCTCTCTCTCTCTCCGTCACCTCTCCTGTTCTTTCTCAATGTATCAGCCACTCCTTTTTCTTCTCTCTCCACCCCCTCTCACCCCTCCACCCTCACTTTCTATTTTCACACATACACATTATACAGTTCAATTCTGCCTCTCTGTCCTGCAGTGAAGACATATGACCGCCTCTCTGGTCAAATGATGGAGTAAGAAATGTATGTGGTGAACTAACATTCATCTGTGTGTGTGTTTGTGTGTGAGTGAGTGAGTATGTACGTGTGCGTACACTCAGGGTCGCTCGACCAATCTGCAGGCTGCCCATGCACTTTGTTATGGGTGTAAGATGGCACAGTGATGACATCTGTTGGTAAATGTTAATTACTGCAACTCCGGTGTTTTTACCGATGTGCTTGAGATACCCGGACATATTGCAATGTACTGAACAAGACTGGTTACTCGCATCAATGCCTCTGTCTCGTCATTAAACATTCAAACACACTTCTCCGTTGCCAAGATAATTGGGGATGATGGACAGCCAGAGTCTTGGCCTGAGCTGCATGCGGATAGAGGCGGGGCCACGAGTGCTGGTCAAGGAGTGTGTGTGTGCATATGTGTGTGTGTGCATATGTGTATTGAGACAAGGTAGAGAGAGGAGAGTAGAAAGAAGTGAAAGGTTAGGGTTAGGCATAAGGTTAGCAGTGTGGTTTAGCTTAGGGTTAGGTTAAAAATCTGATTTCAAGAAGATAAATTGTAGAACTTCCACTTTGCAGCTTGGCCAGATAGTGTCAACCGAAGGGAATATAAAGTAGATGATGCAATATAGAGGTTTGGAATACTATAGAGTATCAGTTCCATGCTCTATCGGTAGTAACACCCTGTGGGGTTGTCCCTCCTCAATCACAAACGTGCAACAGACAGACAGACAGACAGACAGACAGACAGACAGACAGACAGACAGACAGACAGACAGACAGACAGACAGACAGACAGACAGACAGATAGATAGGTTGATAGATAGGTTGATAGATAGATAGATAGATAGATAGATAGATAGATAGATAGATTGTGGCATGGATCCGTGACAGGGAGATGTGTCCATCATGGGTAAGATAGTCTAGCTAGCTACATTGTCAGATATTACAGTACACGTTTCTTATTTTGACAGAAAGTGGTTTCATTTCAAGCTAAAGTGTACGGTTAGCTAGCGTTGGATGGCTGGCACCCTAGCTAACATTAGGTGGTGTGCTATGTGTGATCTTATATGTTGTTTACCTAGCTAAGTTAATTGTTTGCCTAGGTATTTAGCTACATGTCTTAAGCTAAAGTGTACAACACCCGTTGAATATGGCCGGTGTCAGTAAATGTCGACAAAAAAACATAATGAATTTGTTGCCAGCAGAGCTAGTTAGGCTGTTTTCATGTTATCCAGAGGTAAACGAATCAAGCATCAAGTGTGTGCTCTGAACGCAAGGAGATGGGTGGGGCTAAAGCTTAAGAGGGTGTGAACGATGCTGAATGGGTGTAGACAAAGAAGAGCTCTCTCACCGAAACACTAAAATGCCATTTTCTCAGAAGTGAGTTTACAAGTTTATCAACTTTCAAAGCAGAATTACTTTCCCATTGTTCCTTAAATTCAGTGTATGATATACCATTTTGTAGCTCTGAGTCTCTACTTTTATCCAATGTAAAAATAGAAATTCAAATTTTTCTACATAAGACTGAATCCAGGTGGTGAGTCACATATGAGGATGCTTAAATGTGATTTATTTAACCAGGCAAGTAAGTTAAGAACATATTCTTATTTACAATGACGGCCTACCCCGGCCAAACCCAGATGATGCTGGGCCAATTGTGCACCGTCCTATGTGCTGCAGCCTGGATTTGAACCAAAGACTGCAGTGACACCTCTTGCACTGAGATGCAGTGCCTTAGACCGAAAAGCCACTTGAGATCCCACAGTGTTGCCTTCAATACCATAGCACCATCTAAGCTCACCACAAAGCTCACGGCCCTGGGTCTGAACTCATCCCTATGCAACTGGGTCCTAGACTTCGTGACAGGTCACCCCCAGCTGCTAAAGGTAGGCAACATTAGCTCCTCGACACTGATTCTCAACACAAGGGTGCGTCCTCAGTCCCCTCCTGTACTCCCTGTTTAACCACGACTGCGTGGCCTCACACAGTTCCAACTCCATCATCAAGTTTTCTGACGACACAACAGTATTAGTAAGCCTGATTACCAACGATGACGAGACGGCCTACAGGGAGGAGGTAGGCACTCTGATGTGGTGCCTGGTAAACAACCTCTCCCTCAACGTCAGCAAAACAAAGGAGCTGATTGTGGACTTCAGGAAGAACCAGGCTGGGCAAGCCCCCATCCACGGGGATGTGGAGATGTTCAAAAACTTTCAGTTCCTCGGCGTACACATCTCTAAGCAGCTGAAATGGTCAAACCACATGGATACCTTTGGTGAAGAAGGCACGACAACGACTCTTCATCCTCAGGATGCTGAAGAAATGCGATCTGTCCCAGAGGGCCCTCATAGGGTTATACAGGACAACCATCGAGAGTATACTGTCGGGATTCATCAAAGATTGGTATGTCAACTCCACTGTCGCGGACAGCGCGCTCAGCCAAACGCACCATTCGGTGCACACTGACTGCCCTCCAGGACACTTACAACACCAGGGGTCGCAGGAAGGCCAATAAGATAATTAGGGACCCCAGCTACCTGAGCCATGGCCTGTTCTCCCCACTTCCATCACTAAAAAGCAGGCAGTACAGGAGCATCATGGCAAAAACTGGAAGACTGGCTAATAGCTTCTACCAACAGACCATCAGGCTGCTGAATAGCCACCACTAGCCAGCTACCTGCTCCCGTTTTCTGCCCCCCCCAACAGACATTTACCCTGTTCCTGCCCCAATGGACATTTACCATTGTTACAGGGTTAATATGTATATATTTAATTTATATTTATTTATATTCTTTATTATTACATGTATTGTTTTTATTTCACTTTGGGATGCATTGTTGGAGCTCAGAGTTTAAGATTTTCACTGTATCCTGTAATTACACCTGCAACCCTGTACACGTGACTATTAAACTTCTAATCTAATCAAGATAGATAGATGATAGAATTACAGAGCAGCATCCGCCAGTCTGTCTG